>NW_012138969.1:1928642-1941812 GCF_000956105.1 Propithecus coquereli
CCCCCCCACCACGCACATGTTATTTTGAAAGATATTTACTTATTACTCTAAATAAAATTTAGTACCTCAATAGCTTTTCAGGATAAACTCTCAGGGGAGGACTTGGATATTTGCACCCCAATGTAAATTCTTCTCCAGTCTCTCATCTGGGGGTCCCCCAGGGCAATGGCCAGTTCTCCCCATGGACGGCTGCCCAGAAGTTCAATCTAAAGCACAGTCTGAGAGTTGATGAGCCCTATCTATACAGATGAAGCTTTTATTGCCTGTTTCTTAAATACAGAACAAAAAAAATTAAACAAGTATTTATTAAATACCTATGAGATACTGGACAGAGTTCTTGGCATACAGCAGTGAACAAAACAGACTCAAATCCCTGCCCTCTGGGAGCTTACATTCTAGTGAAGGAAGAGAGAAAAAAAGTAAGTGAATTATTCAGAATTTAAGAGGTTGGTATGTGCTAGGGACAAAAATAAGGCAGGGACAGAAGAGCCATTGAGTGCCAGGCAGGTGTACAGCTTCCGTCGGGCAGTCAGGAAGGAAAGGCCACACTCCGATGGTGACATTTGTGCAAAGACACTAAAGAATCACACAATTCCTGTTAAAAAGAGGCTACTCAGTGCCAAAAAGATTAGTGAATGGTTATACACACCTAAACAGACCTTGGTGGAATTCCGGATGGGAAATCATAGACTTTCCAGCTGTGGGAACAGGATTGGGAGCGGCAGGGAAAGGTCACATATAGATGGAGAAGAGCTAGACGGGCATCAAATTTTTCAACAGTAACAGTGAATGCTAAAAGAAAATGGATCAATGGCTTTAAATTATGAGGGAAAATGCCTTCAATTTAAAATACAATGCCCAGCTAAATGATCAATCCAATAACAAAATACATTCAGATATATCAGTACATTAAAAACCCACCTTCCATACACCCTTCATAGGAAGTCACTTGAGGATGTGCTCCTTGACAAACTGAGGATGTAAACTAATAAAGAGCTCTAATGGGAAAATAAGTTTAGCTGTATCCAATGGAGAAAATATAACTAATAAGTATATAGGGAGGGGGAGGGACAGGTGGTGAATCATAGCGGAGACTCAGCAGAGAGCCAATAACTAATCTAATGTCTAATGCTGATCAACCAAGAAATAATGATGTAACTGAGAAGTGATGATAACCATGCCCACCTCCAGTGTGGTCAGTGAAAGCCGTAGAGCAATGCGGAACCATCCAGCCCCCGTCAATAGTTAGGGGACAGCGAAGAAGGAGAACACAGGACCAGGATGAGGCAGAAATATTAGAAACCGTGTCAGGCCTAGATGGTTTGAAGTTAAGTAGAACTGGAAGAATTTCCTGAACTAAAAGGGAGAGAGTTCTTGCAAAAATCTTTTATAGAATGTGGCACCTAAGAAAGGGAAGAGTTCTTTAGGGCATTCTCCCTGCCAGCCCACCATGCTGATGTGAATATAGAAATGATAAAACACACGCGTACGTTTTTTTGTTTGTAGTTTATATTTATGTGATAGTGTGAAAACGAATTCATCAACTTTTCATTCATTCAGTTAAGATTTTTTAAATTAAATCCATGCCTATTATATGTTAGGTACTATTGAACGGATGGAACTGTAAAGATTAAAAAAAAAAATTCCCTCCCAGTCATGATAACGATAATTTTTTTTAGGGATTCACAGATAGAATCCTATAAGGGGAGATAGGTAGTAATGATTACATTCCATAAAGTATTATGGAGATTTTATGTTGTGACGGACATATATGCAGGGTCAGACAGGACACCAAGAAAGGAGTGGCCCATTCTTTTTATGGAAAGATAAGTTCGGGAACTGCCTGATAGATAGAGTGAGAATTGTGCTGCCTTGGAAAAGAGCTCACTTTCATATCTTTGAAAATATAACTATTCTCTAGTGAATCTAGCTGCGGGAAGTAACTCTCCATCAAGAAAAAGAATTAAATACAATATGTATATCTAATTATAAACGTTTTTAGTGAATCAGCATTGAAAATATCCTGTAGAACCCATCCCCAAATTCATCTTCAGGACTGAATGACTCTTTAGCTAGTGCAATTTCTTGATTAGTAGATTGATGATAATAGTACTTATTTTAAGGATTATAGTGAGAATTAGAAATAATATAATACCGCTCTTAGCATATAATAGACACCCTGTTTAGGTTGCTGGGATGATGATGATCATGATAATGAAAACTGATGTGTAATTCTTTGAACTGGTGCAGAAAAATCAAGACCGAATCCGGCACTGCACACACTGACCCTTCAGAGAACTGCAAAAGCGTAGAGGGCTGGAGCTGGCATATGCCATAGAGACCAGTCTAGCTTTCTTATTTGATAACGGAAGAAACCAAGACACAGAAAAATTAAACGATTTGTCTAACATTCTCCAGAAAAGTCTGCATGAGGCCTCAGAACATTACCTTTGAGACCATCAGAAGAGAATTGCATGTCTTGAGGCAAGAGACGCTGGTGAATTTGAGAGCCTTTCACTCTTTCTAAATTATTTAAAGAATGTGTCAGCAAAGGCTGCTCACAAATTGCACACACAATGCGCTTCAGGAGTCTTTTCTCTTCTCCTGCAATCAGTTTTTGCCCGATCAGTCACAGTACCGATTGTTCCAAGAGTTGAAATCAGAATAATCTAAACGTACGTCTTGGTGTGCAAACACTGCCTGGATCACGGTGATGTTTTCCTCCCTTTTAGCTTTATATAACAATAGTACGCCATTTCCTGCTATGATTCCATAATCTGCTACATCCCACAACTGGGGAGAAGGCTAAAGGAGACATTAGTGTAATGGTCAGAACTTACAGAAGGGAAAACACCATAGATCCTACTATCTCGTTCTCCTTCGCAGCATCTGACGTATAAGGAAGAAATCAACTTCTGTCAACATGGATCCAGAGCCACAGACAGGGGTTCTGTAACTCACTGGCATAACCATGATCCCTTCAATACAGTCCTGTAGTCACAGGTAGGAAGCATTTAACAAGCGGGAGTCTGTCATCCCAGGCTTTCTCTCGCCCTGTGTCCCATTCCAGAGGAATCTGCCTCTCCTACAGGTGCCTGCTTCTCTAGTGTGCTAAAAAAGACATGGGCTTACATTCTCCCAACTTCACTTTCCTCCGCTCTACATATGGACTACTAATATCTTTATTAGTGATTTTCTGGGATAATTTAATTAAGTAATCCACATAGTAAAAGCTATTAACAAACTATATCTGTAAAATATATATAGTTACATATATATAAATAAGATACCTTCTTGTTCTTTCTTGCTTCCTTCTTCCCTCTCTCTGTCTTTCCTCCCACCTCCATCCTGCCCAAATGTATCTGTCCTACCCCCAGCATCCTAAAATGATCACGTGTCTCATAAACTGTAGTCCCTATTCTTTTGGGGATATTTCTTCTATTTTGTGAGCTAGAGGAGAAGCTTCCAGTTAGAGGTTTGGACCAAGATCCTTCCATCTCTAAAATTCTACAATTCTTTTTTGTGGTACTAGACTATCCAGTGTTTATGGTAGATGCATTCTTAGTGACAGTTCGATTATAAAAAGTTTTGCTTTGGGATGTGTGCTTTAGACTGTTTCTGACCAAAATCACTCATTCTCTTTTCCTATGAGAGAATTAGAAAGCTGCCTAAGTTGGGGAGAACATACACCTCCAGTGCGATCTTTCACACTGTTCTGAAGGCAAGAGACTCAGGCTGATTTATGTTTCTTCATTTTCTAAAGAGAAGGATGGGCATGCCATGTGCTCTTTTTACCTACAGCAAATTTGGGGTTGAAGCAATTCTTCAAAAAGATGTCTGTCTTAAGAGCTAAACAGGAAGTTTAATGTAAGCGGGTCATATTTGTCACCAGATTTTTCATTGTTTCAAATTCCCACTGAACTACACAATACTGTGCCATGATAATTTAGTGTTTCACTATTCTTTTTCTCCTAGGGTTTCGAGAACTCAAAATACAAAACAAAATGAACAACAAAAAAGGAGAATTTCTCAGGAATATTTTTGAAGTAGAAAGATATTAATTGAGGTTAATAGTATGTGTCTTTGCATTAGCCATTTAAGCCAGACTCAAATATATCATAACAACAAAATAAATATCATGAGTGTGGGACATGAAAGAGGAGAGAGAGAGGGAAAAAGAACAGAAAAGGGAGAAAGAAGAAATGATGAACGAAAACGAATTCTTTTCTGATCTATGGGCATAAAAATCTGGAACCATCAAAATCCAAGTTTTGCTTAGGAAAGATTTCTAAACCAGCAGGAAATATTATTTACCTTCTCTTCCTACTGGGTGATTGCGTAACTTGTCAGAATGAAAGCTTGGGGCTGGAGTTGGGGTTAGGCCATTGATATTTAAGTGATATGCCCAATAAAGAAGAACGAAAAGACGGTAAAGCAAAAAGTGCGGGATCACTAAGAGCACAAAGGGGTGGTGGTGACAAGGACAACAAAGCTTTGTCCACCCAGTGCTAAGTTTTCTGGGGGGGTGGGGGGGTGCTGCTTTGTGTTCCTTAACCTCCCCAACTCCCAGCATGAGCTACCAACGTCCTTTCTGAAGGAAGATGGTCTTGGTTACACTTTTGCCCAAGCATTCGTGCAATCAAAATGACCTGTTCAGATTAATGAATACACAAAATGTAGCCTATACATACAATGGAATGTTATTCAGCCTTAAAAACAGGAAGGAAATTCTGATACGTGCTACAGCATGGATGAACTTTGAGGACATTATGCTGAGGAAAATAAGCCAATCGAAAAGGATAAATACTGGCTGATTCTATTTATATGGGACACCAAGAGTAGTCAGATTCATGGAGATAGAAAGTGGAACGGTGGTTACCAGGGCCGGGGAGTGTGAGAAGGGAACGGGGAGTTAGTATTTAGTAAGCACAGAGTTTCACTTGCAAGATAAAGAGTTGTGTCGATAGATTGTGGGGACAGTTGCACAAAAACACATATGTACTTACTGCCACTGTGAATTACTCATTGAAAAATGGTTAAGATGGTAAATTTTGTGTTGTGTGTGTTTTACCAAAATTAAAATATTAACAATAATAAAAATACTAATAAATTAAGAGCAGCAATGAAGAAAATTCCTTTATACAGGAAACAAGTTGCCTCTAAATGAACTAACACAGGAAGTGGTGAGGAATACTATTTACTGTAATAGGTTCCTACTGTCTCACATATATGTTAATGTTCAGCAAAAACTCTGTAGGGCAAATAGCATCATGAAATTGAGGCTCAGAGCTTACTAGTTTGCCTATTTTTACAATGTGAGGGTGGGCCACATAAGGAATTGATACCAAGTATGTTTGTGACAAAGCCCATACTCTCTTCCACACTGTGCTTTCTTCACAAGCTAGTTTTCACTCAGTTTGAAATACTGAAGATTATAACTTCTTGTGTAGGATTATTTAAGAAAACACAGGCCAGGCACAGTGGCTCACACCTGTAACCCTTGCACTCAGGGAGGCCAAGACAGGAGGATCGCTTGAGGCCAGGAGTTTTAGACCAGACTAAGCAAGAGTAAGACCTCATCTCTTCAGAAAATAGAAAAATTAGCTAGGCATGGTGGCACGTGCCTGTGGTTCCAGTTACTCAGGAGGCTGAGGCAGGAGGATCGCTTGAGCCCGGGAGTTGGAGGCTGCAGTGAGCTATGATGAGGCCACTGTACTTCAGCCTGGATGTCAGAGCAAGACCCTGTCTCAACAAAACAAAACAAGCCAAATATTGCTCAGTTGTGGGAAGAGAAAGTAAGAAGAAGAAATAATTACTAACAAAATGAGAGATAAATAGTCTACAATTGAATGAAAAAGTTCCTGTTAGCCCCTGGAGATCATTTTGGGTTTCTCATCCCCTTTGACTTCTGAATTTGAAAGCTCAATAGCATATGCTATGCCTGCTTTATTCCTGTGCTTCCGAAAGAAACAAGGCCTAAGCCAGTCTTTTCCGGATATTCTAATGATAATGGAGTGTCGGCATTAATTTGAATTACAGACAAAATAACTGAAAATTGAGTTAAAAACTTAAGGATAAGGGGTTCACCTTATCCTTCTTCTTAACAGTATCAGCTATCTTCTGATTGTCTAAGTGAAGTGAATAAATTGTCCCGTGATAGAAAGAGCACTGGCTCTGGAATCATAAGAGTGAAGTCTGATCTGTCAATCGCTGCTTTCTAATTGTGTTACTTTGAACTCCCTTTTTAGTGTCTCTGAGCCTCAGTTTCCTAATACATAAAATGGGAATAATAATTCCTAATTCACAAAATTGTCAAAGAATTGAATTACATTTAATAAGATAGTATATGTTAAAGTGTTTGGCACACCATGACTTAATATTAAATGGTCAATAATTGAGCATGAAAAAAGTAACCACTCTTCCGTGTGTCAGAACAAGGGTAGGCAAGATCCAAATCTCAGATAAATTTGCTGGTAAGGAAGGAAAATGGTTAAGAAAAATTAAACCTTTCTGTGCTTTGGAGCAAAAGAATAACTGGAAGAATATTAACATCAAACGAAGTCCCAATGAACAAAATAAGATGGTGCCCATCACTGTCTCACACTTTAGACTGATTATTTTAAAAAATCTTTCCAGCTAAAATCTTTAAAAATCTAAAATATTTGGGAAAACTGATGGTTGTTAGCTGATCATATTTATAAGAAAAATACTTTAGAGCACAAATATTTTATTTACTAGCATTCCACACGCATAGCAAGGCAAACAGTTCACTTGGCTTGAGCCAGTGAGTAGCTGGGTAGATTGAGAACACATCTGTTGAAAGTGAGATTAATAATTAAAATACAAAGCCACCACTTCTTTCTAAGCTACAATTATTGGCTTCAGTGGAGTGAAAAATCTCTGAGCAACTGGCCTTTACAGTCTCTTCATCAAATTTTCTTTTCAGTAAATGAGAGTGGCTTAAAAAACTAGTTTTGAATTCCTGGTCAGAACTGTCAGTCAATATTATACTGGGTAGAGGAGAGCTGGAGAATGGAAAAGTGTGCATTTTTTTCTTGTGAAAATGTTCTGTATCTGTATCCCCAATTTGTACATGAGCTTTGAAATGGGCAGTCATAGATTCCACCCAGGGCTGTCAGAAGGCTTCCAGATTGCCAACGACCCACCCTACTTTGTGGAGTGGGAATCACAGCTGCATGGGAAAATCATACCAAACCTGTAGGAATACAGGAAAGCAGATACGTAGTTGCAGAGTGCAGAGCTGTTTGCATGCTTACAATCACGGACATCATTAGCTATATGTTTTGTTTTATTGTCCTCCTGAAAGAAAATAATGATGCTACAGAGTTTTGTGTGAGGTAAAGCCAGCGTGTTGGTAGTTTTAAGAGACAGGAAGCCGGTGATGTGCCTTTCTTGTCAATATAAAAGTTTAGACACATTGGACCTCTGGGTTAGAAAGGGCATTGATGTTCCTAAAAGACAAAAGAGCAGAAGAACTTATTTTTTTTCCTTCGTCAACAAATGTTAAGCATTAGTCCTAATTATAAAGGATGAAGACGGAGGCGGCAAATGAGTTTCTCTATGGATTTTGGTGAAATTATGCCATATTTATTTATTAATAACAGCACTTAAGATCGACTGGAAATTTGGTATCATACCACTGGCTATTTTTTATAAAAGCTTCTTAGTCACTTTAAGTTTTGACATTGGTACTTCCTAGGAGTCATAGGGAGGGAAGAAAGCAAGCAAGAAATCAAAACTGTGGGCATTTCCCCCCTCAAACCTAATTTTTTTTTTTTAAGACTAGTCAAGTGCAATAGTGAGAGGGAGGGAAGAGTAGGACAGAGTTCCATTTGTAATTGATTGTGATCGGTTGGGATAACTCACTACCTTAGGACCAGCCTAATGTCTCATTTTTATGGGCTAAAATGTTGCTGATAAAATTAAGCTCCTCTCTGTCCCCTCATTCCCTGCCTGCTTCAGGCACAGAAGTTGGTAGTGAAACAGTTCAGGACCTGTGTGGCCTGTGACATCTTAATTTGACCATCAAAGTCATTTGGAATCTGCTGACTGCCAACATTCCAGAGACGATTTGGTATGTGTTAAAAAGCCACTAATAAGGAAATAATTTCATCTACTTCTTATCCTTCCCTTTTGCGTAACTGCCCACTCAACTAACGGTTCGCACATCTGTTCCTTTCTGAGACCCAAGACTTTAACCCCTCTTTGGCATCTCTCATTTCCTTTTCCAGTTTGTTTTACATTTAAAGAGACTTCAGTGGTTCCCCATCTATACCCCTGAAAAAATTTGTGTTTTTAACTAGATGCCAAAGCATGAAACTTAATGTCATCAGCTTTTTTCTAATGTTAACTGCTCATTCCTTATTGTAGTTTGATATTGTTATTCGACGACTGTAAATAAATGCTAATTAACAAAATGCCAGTTGACTTTCAAGGCAGCTGCAGATGGTTTTACTTTTTAAAAAAATTTCATCTTTATCAGCGACAGATGAAGAGCTGCCGAAACTGACAACACGGCAATCCATTACGGCTTCGATAGATGCATTTTAAATTAGGCTCAAATGCAATGTCTACTGAATTATATATTTTAATTGACTTAATAATGCCTAATGGGGTTGTAATAAATGGGCCTCCTTGGATGGATTCTAAATATAGTTAAAAGATACTTTTTAAAGGAATCACAAAAGAAGGAAAAATAGCAATGCGTCTATGAACAGATTTACACAGAATTGTCACTTATTTTCCTCATTTTGAGGCATTTTGTAATGAAAGTACAGGCTCAAAAAGGAAATAACCAAGAAATTAGTGTGGCTGAATAAATGTTTGCAGAATTAATAAGGACACTGCACTTCCAAACAATAGGAAGAGCCTCACTAAATTAGAAACACTTTCTAAGTGCAGAGATTAGCAGAGTTAGCAGAGATTAACCTGAAGCTTGAAAACTCGGATTAAAGAAATATGTCTTCCCAGACATTAGACTAGAAACTAATAACCCAGGAAATATGTGACAGCCACATTCTTTTACTTGAAGGTTTAGGTATATTCAGATTTGGGTATATGAATGCGAGAGGCTCAGCCCTAAAGTACCAAAGCCATAAAACATTTGAACAGTATTGGAAGATGATTCTCCTATATCTGAAAAAGGACCTAGAGCCACATTTTCTTGTGCCTGACAAAAAGAGAAAGATGGATGCAGAAAGATACAAATTATATGTTTCTATTATAAGAAACTTACCCTACTTTTGGTTATGATGTAATATCTTGCAGTAGATTAAGTTTCCTGCTGAAAGCACCTGGAAAATCCACATAAAACACAAAATACAAAACGTACATTTTTATCAGGCATCAAAGAGCAGCCAAAATATCCAGGACTTGAGGAATCAAGATCCCAGAGAAGAGAGAAACTCATTGAGGTGAGTCCAATATTCTCTGTGCCACATTCAGGGAATTTGCTAGTTTTAGACATGGAAGGAAAGGTTGAAAATTGGGCAGAAGGTGGATGCTCAGAGGCAGAGAAGCCAGCAGGGCTTTCAGTGATCTCACACAGTCAGGGAGACAAAAAGTGGAATTCAGGACTGCCAAGATCTTTGAGAGAAGACAGGGACAGAAGATACCCTGGTTTTCACCAGAGGCATTTGTTAAATTTGTAAGGTGCACAGGCAAGAGGCTAAAAAGTAAAGCAGAAAACAGGTGAAAAACAAAAAAGAGCTCGAGGTAGTCTAATGCAGGTAAGGAGATAGAAAATGGAGCTCAAGATCTGCCAAGCAGAAAGAGCTCTAGTAAAAAACCCTAGCCCCTCAGTTGGTATGCCAGAGGGATACAAAGTCTTACGAAGGTTACAACTCACTTGAGTCCAGTCACTTCTTGATTTTATACAATGTGATCTCCTTTATTATGTATGTCTGCAGAGGATAGCATAAGTCCTCTCTGAAGAAAGACAACATAATCCTAGACATCTATAACTTTTCATAAACAATGTTGTGCATTCAATAAACTATTACTAGACATATCAAGAAATAGAATCGAAAACAAAAACAGACAAAAGAAACAGATTCATACCAAACTCAGATATTAGAATTGTGTGAATTTCTAAAAAAAAAACCTGATTAATATGTTCAAGAAAAATAGATGCCACAACAAAACCAAAAATAGACAAATGCGATTACATCAAACAGAAAAGCTTTTGCACAGCAAAGGAAACAATTTATAAAGTGAAGAAACAACCTAAAGAATGGGAGAAAATATTTACAAATATACATCTGACCCCTGATATTAAGGCGTTAATATCCAGACTACAAAAGAACTTAACAAAAAAATCAAATAACCCAATTTAAAAATGGTCAAAGACCTTAATAGACATTTCTCAAAAGAAGACATACAAATGGCCAAGAGATATACGAAAAAAATGCCTAACATCTCTAATCATCAGACAAATGCAATTAAAACCACAATGATATCACCTCATACCTGTTAGACTGGCTATTATCAAAAAGAAATGAAAACAAGTGTTGGCAAGGATGTGAAGAAAAGGGAACATGCACACTGTTGGTGTGGCTGCAAATTAGTATAGCCACTGTGGACATTCCTCAAAAAATTAAAAATAGAACTACGATATGATTTTTCAATCCCACTGCTGAGTACGTATCCAAGGGAAATGAAATCAGTATGTTGAAGAGATCTGCACTTCCGTGTTTGCTGAAGCAGTATTGACAATATCCAAAATGTAGAATCAACCCAAGTGCCCAACAAAAGGCGAATGGATAAAGAAAAGTGGTATATATACATAAAGGAACCATAAAAAAAACATAAAAAAAATGAAGTCTTGCCATTTGTGACAACATGGATGGACGTGGAGGACATTATGTTAAATGAAATAAGCCAGACACAGAAAGACAAATGTTGCGTGATTTCACTCATATGTGGATTTTTTAAAAAGTTAATATCATATAAGCAGAGAGTAGAATAGGGTTTACCAGAGACTGGGGAGGTGAGTATGGGGAGAGGTTGGTCAACAGATCCAAAATTAGACAGGAGGAATAAATTCTGGTGTTCTGTTGCACAGTAGGGTGACAATGGTTAACAGTAAGGTATTGTATATTACAAAGTAGGTAGTAGAGAGGCTTTGAATGTCCTCAACACAAAGAAATGATAAATGCATGAGGTGATGGTCGCACTAAATACTTCGATTTGATCATTATACTACATATGTATGTATCAAAATACCAAATTGTACCCCATAAATATATACTACTATAATGTATCAATTTAAGAAAAGAAAAATAGATGTCAAGAGGGAGAATTTCCCCAGAGAATTGAAGTCTATCAAAGCATCAGATGAAACTTCTAGAGCTGAAGAATACAATAGCTGATACTAGGACCTTAACAGAGGGTTTTACTGCTTATTGGACATAACAAAAGAGAGAATTTGTGAACTAGAAGATGCATCAGTTAAAGTATTCAGATTGAAGTACAGAGAGCAAAAGGATGAAAAATGCAAAAGTAGCAAGGGCTGTATGGAACATAGAGAAAAGGTCTAACATACATATAATTGGAGTCATAGAAGGGATGGAGAGAGAGAATAGTACAGAGACAATATTTAAAGATATAATGGCTGAGATTTTTTTCAAAACTGATGAAAGATATCAGAGAACTGCTACAAACTACAAGTGAGATAAATACAAAGAAAACCACAATTAAGCTCATGATTTTAAAATTTTTGCAAACCAAAATCTTAAAAGCATCCAGAGAAAAGAAGACACATTACCTTTAAAGGAGCACTAATAAGACTGACTGCTCCTTTTTTAAAAGAGAAATAAAAGCCATAAGGTAATGCAAAAACATATTTAAAGTTCCAAAAGTAAAAAAAAAAAACAAAAATGCCAACCTGGAATTGTTCATCCAGTGAGAATAGCCTTCAGATGTGAACACAAAATAGGCATCGTTAGGGACAAGCCCACACAGAGAATTCATCACCAGGGACCCATGGTAAAATCAATGCTAAAAGGAATTCTCCACACAGAAGGAAATTTATCCCAGGAATCCAAGAAAGAATGAAGAGCAATAGAAAAAGTAAATGATAAATCTAGTGCATAGTTACTGCTTTGTGGGGCTTAAAAATTCACTTTCACCAGTGTCAGCAAATATTTCAGCACAAAAGAATTAAAATTCATGAAAACCGTACCACAAAATTAGGAGGGAAAGTGTTATTGGAGTTAAAGTGTTCTATAGTTTATTGCAGGAAGCCAAAATAAAAAAAAATCCTGTTGAATTGATCAAACCAGTCCTCAAGGTTCTTGTGAAGGCATCTGGGCAGTGCTCAAAGTGAAGTTGGTTACAAAGAAGTTAGAACAAACTAACATTAAGGGTAAGAACTTGAATTCCACTGCGGCAGATCAAGTGAATTTGGCCATACGACCAAATTCCTAGACAGGACAAAAGTATTAATATCCTGTTTGCCTGATGAAAAGTTTGCAGTTGGGTGGCAGAATATGGATCCAAAACTGGATTGAAAATTATCAATTTAATGTAGGGGGAAAAAAGAAAATAAGTTTTCCTCTCACCCTTAGCAATACAAACACATATTAACCACAAAGTTGGCCATGTATTGAAAAGTCTGTGGGATTTTAGGTCCAAGGAGATAAACTGATCATTGGGCACTTGCGAAATATTGGACACCTCCTCCAAAAATGGGACAACTAATATCTAATTCTCTCTTTAAGTGTACCTAATCTGGTACTAAAAACATCTATTAAGTTTTTAATTTTTGGTTGTTTCATTTTCCCTTTTTAGACATTCTATTGGTTCTTCAAAGAAAAATCTACTTAGTGAATTTTTTTATAGTTTTATGCTACCAAGCTGATCTTTTTTCCCCTTTAAGAATAGCAAGTTTTCTTGCTCTACAACCTATATCTGATAGTTCTATTAGCTAAAGTATTGGCAAATCTGTTTAGTTGACATCATGGTGCTTTGTTTACTTGCACACGTTTTTTTCTCTATAATTGGTCCTCGTGCTTCGAAAATCATTTATAAGAGTATTTGAGGCCCAAGAAGAATTAAATGTACCTTCTACCAGAGCAAATTTATATTGTGTCTGAAAGATGTCTGTAGGAACTACCACCTTAAACCAAGTCCAAGGCTTGAGGGTCCTTG
>NW_012138969.1:1941862-1947649 GCF_000956105.1 Propithecus coquereli
AGACATTCTATTGGTTCTTCAAAGAAAAATCTACTTAGTGAATTTTTTTATAGTTTTATGCTACCAAGCTGATCTTTTTTCCCCTTTAAGAATAGTAAGTTTTCTTGCTCTACAACCTGTATCTGATAGTTCTATTAGCTAAAGTATTGGCAAATCTGTTTAGTTGACATCATGGTGCTTTGTTTACTTGCATACCTTTTTTTCTATATAATTGGACCTCATGCTTCGAAAATCATTTATAAGAGTATTTGAGGCCCAAGAAGAATTAAATGTACCTTCTTCCAGAGCAAATTTATATTTGTGTCTGAAAGATGTCTGTAGGAACTACCACCTTAAACCAAGTCCAAGGCTTGAGGGTCCTTGCTCCACCAGGGGATGTGGAATACACCTGCTTATTTGCAGGAAGGCTGTGTCACTTCTGGTTCTACTATAGAGGTTGTTCCTTTGAGGTTCAAGTTTATTGTAGGGACAGTTTCTTACTAGACTTTCTAATTTGTGTAGCCCCTGGGCTTTGGTTATTATCCTGATCACCCCACGAAGTCATCAAAATGGAAGTTCAATTTTGCCAGGATCAGCAAATATATTAGCACAAAAGTTGCTTATGTGATGGCTTAATATTTTCCCTCCACTTAGGTCTGGTGATACCTTTCTACCTTGTTAGCTCTTAGATGCTTTTAGGTAGATGCTTTTTGTATTATATTCAGTATTTCAGTAGGATAGTTAGTCTGGATAACTTACCTGCTAATCGGAGAAACTGAAAGCCCAAGATAGTAAATAATCTACATTATGCTGATATTATCTTACAGAATTGGGAGTTCAAGTGGACAGTATGTACTTTGTAAGCTGAAAATAACTATATGTCACTTATTATTATTGTTAAAAAGAGCTAGGCATGGTGGTGCGTGCCTGTAGACCCAGCTACTTTGGAGGCTGAGGCAGGAGGATAACTTGAGAACCAGGAGTTTGTGACCAGCCTGGGCAATACAGTAAGACATCTCTAAAAAAATTATTGTAAAAAAGGTAGAAGAAAGAAACCCAATTATTGTGCGCTGGCTACCAACCAACTCACGTGCCATCCCCTCCTAGAATGACTCTGATGTTGCAAGCTCCTGCTCACTAGTTAGCCAAGAAGATAATTTATTAGGGCTTTACTACAAAGCAGAGATTGACAAACGGTGAGTCAAATTTGATCTGCAGCCTGTTTTTATAAATAAAGTTTCACTGGAACACAGACATACTCATTCTTTTATGTATTGTCCATGTCTGTTTTCGTGTTACAAGGGCAGAATTGAATAGCTGCAACAGGGCCCTATGGCCCACTAACCCTATAATATTTGCTCTCTGGCCCTCTCCAGAAAAAAAATTGCCAACCCTTGCCATAAAATATTATTCCCCAGAGGTCTTGCCTGATGAGTGTAAGTTCAGGGAGCTAGAAAATTATTTTCTGCATCATTTTCACGCAGTTTTAAATACCGAAAGTTAGGACTTGGTAGGATAGACTCTGGAGTCACATTGAGAAATTTAAACAGGAAATAGCACTGAAAAGCAAAATAAGAATTTCTTCAAGTAGCAACATGGTAATTTAATCAATACTCTTAAATAGCTCAGAGAAAACTTTCTTTTTCCTGTGTAGATATATTTTTTTTTAAAGAGTGCCTTTTCCTCTTCATTGATAAAGTCAAGTTCTTCATCTTTTCATTAACCTGTACTTCTTGGGGCTATGTAGTGTAGAGGGGAGTTAGAGGACATGCAAATTCACGAGCAGCAAAGACAGACAAATCCAGGCACAGACCATTGGTGATGGAGGGACATTAGCCGATGAGCAGCTCTCTTCCTCTACGCTGCGCCGGCAGAGTTTGTGGGGCAGTGGGAGCCGGCAGGATGATTAAGCCAAAGAGTAGGATAACTTTTGGAGATAATTCCTGCATCTCAGGAGTAATGACATGGACCTTAGCAGAAAAATCAAAGAAAAAGAAATTGGAAAAGGAAGTTATGTGCAAAGCCCAGTACCGTGCTGCTTGTTCCCTCAGCACCAGCCCCAATGAACAGATCCTGTTTCTGTTCCTGATGTCAACGAAGGTAGGGCTCCAGCTCCCACGTGCACACAGGCTTTCCCTACGCAGATGGTGGTGATGCCATTCACTCCACCACTGTTAAGACTGCATTGGTGTTTCTATGTGGGATGGTGGCTTAACAGTGAATGCTACTGAGTCAACAAGATGACCAGGTTAAAATGCATTTTTCAGGAGTCATGAAAAATTCACTAGTCCCGTGGCAAAAGTGTTTGTGCTACTAGATTGCAAACAAGGGACAAAATAATTTCCCCTGACCCAGAGCCCTGTCAGACAGATGCCTTCCAAGATGTAGAAGAGAGTGTAAAATAGGCGCTGGGTCCAGGAGTGAGGGGGAAAGAAAGAATGATACCATCTCTTTGCAGAGAATCAGCTGCTTTACACCAGCATGCCATTCTGTTTACTAATCCATCTGAAAATCCTCTGGGGATTTTGAGCTGGCTCCTTGCCTGCGGATGAGTCTGTAACTCTGTGACAATTAACTGTAATGACTTCAAGGCAGACCCTTCTCAATCACTGTCTGGTCCCGGCCTGCCAAAAGCCATCTGCACCTGGGCGGCTGGGTAACAGCACCCCCATTTTACTCGTTCTTTCGTGTGGCATCTACTGTCCTCTGTCTTAGCTGGAGAGCCGAAGTGGCTCTAAATTCCCTTCTGTGATGTGGAGTGGTAGGAAAGGAAGGGGGGTATGTGGGAAAAGCTCAGGGGCTCCCTTCTCTAAGACCAGGGCACAAAAGGCCCCTCTATTCCTGACCACCTGGGCTCACCAGGCTCATTATGTGAGAGCTCAAGGATCGACCAGGCAGTCAGAGGACCACGGAGTGGCAGAGAAGAGAGTTCCTCTGTGGCCAGTTCCTGGTGCCCCTGGAGAGAGAGGCGGGAGGCCTCTGGTAATTTTCCGGACACTCAGCGTGCACCACGGTGCCCCTTACACAGGCACGGTGGCAATGGCCAGGGAGCCAGACGGGCTCTATTCCAGGCAAAGGCAGAAAAGGGACCACACAGTCTGGATTTCCTTAGCTCCTTAGCCTTGCTGCTGGCCCTCTGTCTTCTGACACTGGATTTTCCTTTCATTAGTCCCCAAAGGGAGAGGGCGCCTCGCAGCTGGGGCCTCTGGAAGCTGCGGATTTGCTTATTTGCACCCTTCTTGTGCATATTTTTATGTGGGCTGGGAAAACAGATGGCTCCATCCAAGTTGCTGAAAACCCAGCTGGTTATTGCTGCACTAGAATGACCTGAGTTTGGGGATCTGAGTCTTCCCTGCCAGAGCCTTGGGCAAGTTGGGAAACATATTTGTCTTTGAATTAGAGCACAGGCGGATGAGGTCCACGACGCCGCACCCCCACTGTGTTCTGTGTGCTGCGGGGAGGGCAGGAAAGACATTAAGCACAGCACGTTGCACCCAGCAGGCCTGCTCCCTTACATCCTTTCTTTAAATTAGCGAGTTAAAAATTAATTGTAAAACAACAATATAATCGTCCTCCCTTTTTCTCCCTCTTTTTAAACCAAACTTGAACTATCTTCCATTCTAGGTAACACTGAAATAGACCTTCATAAAAGAAATTCACAAATCATATCAATCCAGCATTTACTGATCACCTATTTTATTCCAGGAATTATGCTAGGTGCTGGAAATTAAAAAAAATGAATAACGCATGGTCTGTATGATCAGAGAATGCATCGATTAACTGGAAGAGAGGTGCAAAAAGAAGATACAGGTGTTTAAAACGAAGATGTAAGTGTTGTAATAAAGGTAGGTGCAAGAGTGGATGGGAACATGAAGAGGGACAATTTCTTTTTCTTGGGAACAGCAAGACCCAACCCTAGAGCGGCAATATTTGAGGGAAAGTCAGTCTGGGGCATGAGGTGGGGGCAGTCCCAGCTGAGGAAACCACAGCCATGCACACGGGGCACTGGCGGCTGATGCGCTGTGTCCCCTCCCACCAACTCATCATTCTGACCTCAACTTAGTCGGGACCTACCTCTGCTCACATGACACTGGAGAAGTCAACCCTATCCCCAGCTGAGGAGCAGATCCCAATTAGTCTAAGACAATCATGGCAGCCACATTCCCGTGAATGCTGGATGTAGAAGCGGGTATGTGACCCAATGCTGGCCGATGAGACATGAAGTCTCCCGTGGGGCATCCAGAAAAGCTTCCTCTCCAGTAGGAAAACGTGACGTGATGAGATGGTTCCCCTTCTGCCTTCTCCAAGTAACGGGAGGGTTTTCAGCAGGGGAGAGACACGGTTTGATTTGTAGGTTAAAGGGTATCCGGGGCAGGAAGCATCACTGGGAAGTAGCTGGAAATATCTACTGAAGGGCCTTGGGTTCATGAGGGTTCCAGTTCCCAAGGTCATTGAATGGGGTTATTCCTGCAGTCATGGCCATAGCATAGTGACAACTAAGCATCTTGACTCAAGATGACCTTGTGCTGGGGTACAGAAAACAGTGCAGACAGGTGAGGCCATGTATCTCTAAGAATGGGGATGCCTCCTTTTTAGCGAAGATTCTGCCAAAATGACACCCTCTACGGAAACTCTGAAGCTGCACACAAGCCTTTTCTACCACAACCATATACCTGAGTTGTAACCCTTCATCACTGAAATAATTGTGTAAAGTGCTTAGTACAGTATCACACATGTGGCCAGCGCTCGGGTACATGTCAGCTACCAGCATTATCACAGACAGCAACAAATCCTTTCTGAAAGCCAAGGATAACAGAATAATCTATAAAAATAATCCCAAAGAGATTTTTCTCCTTTTCTCTGCCAGTTGGAAGGTTGGTTTGCCTAGCTGTATTTTTATTTCATTTCTAACACTTACCTTATTCTTCTCCTAAGTTTTTTTTTTTTTGCACCCTTGGGCCCCCTCGGCCCATGACTGTAGCACAGTACGGGCTGCAGGCTGCCTTTGGCCTTACTGATCCAAATTCTCAAATTTAGGTTGCTGATCCCACAAGCGTGAACTTCTTGGCTCTGTGTCTGGGACTCTCTGCTTTCAGTTAGACAGGAAACTGGGGCTGGGCAAACCTCCAAGGTTTGAGATTGGCCTTCTGTTCCGATAAGCTTCTTAGGATGTTTCTACTTGGGAACAGTAACAGCTCAAGTTCTTTCCTGGGTTTTAGCTTGTGTCTTTGTGACATACCAACAGATTTAGAACTGACGTTATAATTGGAGTGAAAATGCCCACATGTGACTTGAATTAAACAGACCTCCACTGATCAGAGCCACAAGGCCAACTAATCTCAGGGTGTAAAGCGGAAATTCTCTCAGGCACCAAGCAATCTTCCCTAGGAGAGATAAGTTAAGGAAAAGAGGTCTTTGGCCTATGTGCTTATTTTTAACTGAGTTTAGTTTCGTGTTGGGATATAAAGCTGTTTCCTTAGTATCTTAAAGAAGTAGCTCAGTAGGGTGAGAAAATGGGCTTTAGAGTTCAAATTCATGTTCCATCCCTTATTAGGTGTGGCCAAGTTATTTAATTTCTTTGATCCTCAGTTTCTTGACTGAAACTGACGATAATAATACCTTTCTCATAGCATTATTGTGAGGATCAAATTAGATATGTGCCAGATGACTAGCACATAATAAATGGTGGATATTATTTCTACATCCCCAAGGAGAGGAGATTGCTATATATAAATTTAATTTAACATGTTCAGAGAAAAAAATAAGGTTAAGAAAAATAATGATCCTAGCTCTCTGGGAGGCCGAGGC
>NW_012138969.1:1950034-1972163 GCF_000956105.1 Propithecus coquereli
TCCAAGAAGCACTACAAACATGCTCTTAAGTCATCTCTCATCCAATCCTTCACCTCTCCTTCCAGCCTTTTCTGAGCCCTTTGATTTTGTTTTCGTTTATTGATTATCAGAGAAATGGTCCTCAAAATATAACTCATGGGACTTTGATAGGTAAGACCCGTTCCTGAAAGTTTAAAGCATTCATGCTTAAAGTTGGACAATAACAATATATAATCCTTTCTCAACATATAAATAATTGTTTATTTCATCCTAGGCTTTCAACTCCCATGCAGTTTGCTTGTCTTAACACTATTACTCTACTCTAGCTCCTCCCTCATTCCTCAATACTCTACAAGGTCCTACCTCCCTGTCAAAGTCCTGCATCTTATATCGGGGTTCTGAATCCATGAGCCCTTCTCTAAAACATAAGCCAAAATAAATTTTTAGCAGTTTGACCTATTGTAATATTGCTATTCTCTATTATAACATTACTCTATTCTCACCAGTTTAGGTGAGGTGTTGAAATGCTTTTGAGGGAGAACAGTACACAGCAGCATCCTTTACCCCTCAACTCAGAGGGTAGAAACCCCAGAGCCATTTGTCTAATAAATACCCTTCACCTGCCAGGATGGCTGTTAGTAACTGTAATCAAATGAGCCTCTGTGAGATGCTACAGGAGAGCCGTGATGTAATTATCACTAACTGGATTGTTCCAGTTGATACTTGGGCATCGCTGGCTTTGTTCACGGCTCACATGAGCATATTTTAATGATCCAGAGAAAATGAGCACAAGCTGCCACCTCCAGTAAATATTAATTCTGAATAAATAAATGGAAATGAAATGGAATCGTTGGTAACAATTAATTCCTTTTGATTTTGGCGTCCCCGAGTTACTTTTACATTAGCGGGCACTCTCACTGACAGTGCTTCACGTTGGAGATGGTGGCCACCTTCTACCTCGAATCATTGCAACCCTGAAGGTGCACGTGCACCCCAGTTAGGGCCCCAAACATCCAACCCCCCAAATGAAAGTACATCCTGTACTAGCCAGGAAACATCAGAGCAGATCTACATTCTTAAAAACACGCCATTTGCTTCTAAGATAACACTGGAAACGTGAAAATATTATACATTTTAGCAAAATCCCACACATTGGAGAGCAAACTCCTGGCTATCTGAGATGTTTGACAGTTTTCAGTTTTATTTGACATATTTCTTTCAAGTCTAGCATTTCAAGCAAGAAGGAAATTGGTTGCCTTAGGCCAAGTTTTTACTTTTCCAACCTCCTAAAGGGAATGATGCTGCACAATTCTGTAAGAATTTGCTATCAGGGCTTTCTCAAGAACTTTCAAAGGCTTCTTTTATTCTTACATAAAAAGTCCCAACCCTTGAGGCCTACACAGTCTGGAACTAATGAACCTTTCTAACCTTCCATATTTTCTGCTACTCCTTCCCTTTTCCCAATACCTTATGGTCCAACTAAATAGCATATAACTGACTATTGTCTGAAAACACCCTATACTTTCAAATTCTATGCAATTTGTTCCTCTTAGACCATCTCTCTACTCTCCCTCCCCTCGTGCCCCTGTGCCCTGCAAGATCCTACCTCTCCCTTTCAAAGCCCTGCATCCTCTGCCAAGGCCCAAATTTCATGAGGCCTTCCATAAACCATAAACCAAAATAAAAACATTTAAAAATTTTACTACTATTATAATATTACCCACAATCTACCTGATATAGTTATTTTCTCCTTGCAGCATATTCGCTTTTGAGATCCTCTAGTTCTACCACATCCCAAGGCTGGCACATGGCATATACTCATTAAATGCTCTCATACGTGATGAATTAAACTGAAATAATGGTTACAGTTTCCTGTTATTATTATGTGTAGCATTATCAAAATAATTGGTCTAACAAGTATCTTCATTATATCAAAATAATCATCTACATGATCCTTCTACATGGACCGATTTTATTTTCCCTGTATGAATTGAGAGCTTGTCTTTTTGTATTTTATACCCTTTCAAACTAGCTTCTAATACCAACTCTATCACAGCGAATAACATATATCTTCCTTCTTAAGAGAGGATGAGCCTCAGCAAGTTTGCCGGATGCCCTGTGATAGGCAAAGTGAAGAATACGAAAGAAATATTACACATTGTCTCAGGAGCTTACAGTCAAGTCAGGCAAAAAATATGAAAACATACGCAATATTTAGGGAACAATGAGCGGTCGGGGTGCCAGCTCTTAACGCAGAAGGAAACCAGGGAAAGAGAAACGAGCGGGGCTAGAGTGGTGGGGGTAGACGTCCTGGAGGAGGTGGCGATGGGAGGAGCCTTGAGGATAGACAGGCTATTGGCACATCGTGGAGGTGAGGGCGTTGCCTGCTGGGTGAGGACCTGAGCACAGGCAGGCGCTGGCATGCGCAGTGAGTACGGTGGGCGGGGCGCGGACACACTGATGGGAAAGGAAGGGAAACAGAGCGGAAAAGCAACCAGGTGGACGATCTGTGTGGGATGGAACGAGCCCTGAGGAGACTAGCAATAGATTTAGGTTAAGTAGTTTGGATGAAGTCAGACAATGAAGCATTTTAGGGAAAAACAAAATAAATAAACAAAAAAGGCATTTTAGGAGCAAGCAAACACTAATAGGGAGTCATGATAGGTTCTTGAGCAAGTGCAAGGCATGAGCAAGCCTTTCTCTTTATGAAGATTAGCGTGGAAGCTGATTGCAGAACTGGTCAGAGGCGAGAGACTACAGGCAGGGGAGGTGAGGAGGTGAAGCCAGGGAAGGCGGGGGAGGGGGGGAGTCAAAGAAGGAACCAGCATTCCACCATTTGGCAATTTTTGTAGCAAAGAAGACTGACTTTTTGTTAGGGGATAAGGAGAAAATGTTTTTTTCTCAGAACGTAACATTTTGGATGATGGCCAGACAATTATATATTGAGTCTGTATATTGATCAAAAGCATATTAGGTGTCTATAAACTGCTAAGCGCTGTGAATTCAGAAGTGAGTGAGCACACGTATGTCCTCAAGGAGCTCAGATTCAGTGGTAGGTGAGGTCGCAGGGAGGCTCCGTGGACATCATCAGGACACCACGGTCCTAAGGAAAGGCTTTGCGCAGGAAGCGACCTGAGGAAGGATGAGCGAAGAAGACGGTTGTGAATGAACCTTTCAGGTAGAGGCAAAAGCCTGAACAATGACGAGGGGCGAGAAGCAGCGGTTCCCAGTCCATACTGATGATTGGCATTATCTGTTTTGCAATGTGCGTGCCAGCATGACGCTTTGATCAATGCTCTCCGGCCCCATCCATCGCCCAGCACCCACAGGAGAACCGCAGAGGAATGTTAATAGCCAGGCAGCCAGGGGTAAGTGGAGTCAAAGAACCCAGCTCTGAAATTTACCATAAATAGTGCAGGGGATTTTCACTCTTTCGCTACTTATCTCTTCTGCAATCGATCTTGAGCTATTTAATGATGCACATGCAGATATGCAGACAAGGTGAAAACGTCCTGCAGTGCGAATACAGATGTGAGCCCTTTGTCTGACAGATGAGTTAGGGCAGGAAAACTAGATGGAAATGAAATTCCATAAATCCATACCACAGCCAGTAGCCCCTATGAATAGGGAGTATTGATGTAGTGCTACCACCATTCTAAGTTCTGAATAAATTACCTTAACACCATCTAAGTATATAGTGGACTGAAATTTCCAGGGGCAAGATCAAGGATTTTCTATAAGTTACTGAAAACATACTGAGTTCCTACTAAGTGCCAGGCACTGTGACAAAATCACAATGGTTGGGAGAAACAGCAACAGAGTAAGTGGATGTCAAGACTGATCTGCAACCAACTTGTTTGCAGACAACTCATGGAGGGCAGAAGTTCTTCAGATTCAGCAGGTAACCAAACGATATTGCAGGCTTAACACAGGCGTGAAGAAGCACAGCATCTTCACACAATGACAATTCCTGAAGGAATGTATGTTAGGGACGTGGTGTTATAAGCTAGGTTTTTTTTTCTTCTTTTGTGATTCTTCTGATGTTTTGTGCGTTTTAAGTTAATTTGCCATGGAAAGCATACGGTGGTTCATGGGATAGTGTGTAGTATAAGGAAATTCCTCCTGGAATCCTGGAGATCCTGATTTAACACCTAGGGTGTTAGCCCTGCAGGCGGAATTAGCATGGCCATGATCCCTGGCTTCCACACTCCATGCGGCCTGACACCGTGCCACAGGGCTGAGTCCCTCACACCCCAGGCAGCGAGGAATGGGAGTCATAGGCCCTGGCATTCTGTTTCCCAACTACTGTCTCAGATTGTTTCATTTTTCTTCTACTCTTGTTCCCAATCCATGGCTCCTCCAAAGAGGAAGCGGAGGATGGAGGGATTGGGACAAGGACTATCAGCCGCAGGTGACCTCCCTGGGCTTCTTGGAGACAAGCCGACTGCAGCTGGCAGGCAGCCTCTGATGAACAATCCAACATGATCGAAAGGGCAGGGCTTTCCTGTAGGTGCTTCTCCCCTCCCGTTTTTAAATGGATTTGGTGTCCTAGGGCGACTTGTAAGCAGTGCATGCAGATACAGGTGACTGGCATCTCTTCTGAGAGCGGATAAATTATCATTCCCATCCCACCTGCTCCAAAGGCAGGAAACAAGAAGTTCTCATGCCAGCCTGGAGGGGACAAGGGAAGGGGCTCCGGGTGGCAGAGTTGGCTTCTAATTTCCGAAGACAGGAGGACCACAATCGAATTTCGAACAAAAACTTTTAAGTGTTAGCTGCATTTATTTTTCTGAATTCTGCTCTTTCTGTTTGGGAAAAGCCTTCTCCTGCATTGCTTTTGCTTCAGCAAAGTATCTGAATCTACAGTCTCGGCCTTTTTTCTCTTATTCAGTCTCCCATAAGGAAAACAGAGATTTGTAACAGATAGACATGTAATTGAAATGAATGACAAATTACTGCCTGGCTGCCTCTCCTTCTGGACTATAAAAACGCTGTGAGACCTGGGAGGACCCGAGTGTCCCACCAGGCCGCCGTCCTCATTTTACAGACGAGGGGATGGAGCTCCTCAGGATTTAAGTGACTTGTCTGAAGTCACAGAGCTCATTGGTGCTAGATCCTTTGCCTTTAACCTTCTCTCGTTGCTGTTATTTTCCAGTCCTTCAATCATCCTGACAACTTTCCTCTGAAGCCTGTCCAAATCCTACTGCCCTTCTCAGCTGTAGCTTGTGGAATTAGACACATGAGCCCAGAGGGGGCTGATTTTATCTGAGTCTGGAGGGAAGACTGCCTTAGTGCTCCCCATTCTGGGTGCACATTCCAATAGCGTGCTTGCTCCGGGCCTTTGTTTCCGAAGATGAGGCTCAGTCTGTTTCTGACGTGCTCGAACCCATCCTCCCACCTCACTCGTCTCGCGGCTGGTTTTCTTCCCCAAGTGTAAACGGTGCCTTCATTGAGTCACACCGTGCAAATGATAAAACCTCAGATGTTCAAAACATCTTTCTTTCTGGAATCACGAAGTGCCTTTCTAAGACTATCAGCCTCCTTGATGCTTCTGTAAGGGGGGATGGGCTGCCAAATTCCAACTTTGTGGACAGACCGAAGCCCCAAGTTTAATTGATTTGGCCTAAATCACCTATCAAGATGGGTGAAAATTATTCTGGGAAGCAGAGGTGACTTTATCCTACTCAGCATTGAGTCAATTCGTCTATACTTACCACGCCGCTCCACTCTTCACCCCAAACTGCCAACAAATGCCCCTTCCTTCACTATTGCAGGAGTTCTGCCCTAGTCAGTGTTCACACGCTTTCAACTCCGTGATAGATTGGATACAGAACAAGTCAAAGATGCTTAGTCTTTGCTCTTGCAGGACTTTATAATTCAGTTTTTAAATCATCAGGGATCCACTTATTTTCTAGCTCCACCAAGCTACGTTCCTATAAATAGGGATCTTAGGCTCTTTTGGGATCAGGATAACTGCCTCCTGTGCTTCCGATCATTTTGTACATCATTTTCTGTTATTGTACATATCCCGGTGCCTTGCACTTACTCATTGACCTGTCTCCCCTGCTTTCCTTCCCCCCACTCCAGGCTCCAGGCTAGGAGCTCCACAGCCCACAGGGCTAGTCCACGCACAAGTGCGGGATGGACTTACGCCCCATAGAAGAGCCCTTCTGCAAGCCCCTGCCCCCACCTGTGTGGGCCATGACTCTGCTTTCCCAGGTGACTCCTAGGAAAATAGCCAGCATACTCCCTGTCGGGGAGCTTGTGGGCTCTGCTGAGCAGCTAGGGTTCTGCTTCATCCTTAAGGCGGTGAATTGGTGGTTGACTCGTCAGGGAGCAGGAATCTCCAACACTGAGGGCTGCTGCCTGCTCCTGCTGTCTCATGTCAAAGGGTCATGGGATGGAGTGTTAAGTAACTGTGACCACAGAGTAGAGCAGGGATTAAGTGGCACTAGGCTGACACCAAGGATTGAATAATTTTGGTACCCAGCAAACTGTCCTAGAGCTAGGACATGTTCAGTCAATGCTTATTGACGATTGTGATGATGACATCCTCATTATCTCCCTAGAAACACTCAACGGAGGGCTCCTGTCTGCTGCAGTTTCCCTTGACTCGCAAAGACTAAAGCCAGACTGCTGAGGACACAGCATTCTAAACACTGAGCTCTCTTGGGACGGTGCCCAGAGTGAAGTTCTGGGAACACGAAATGTTTATATAATCCCTGGGGTGAGGCTACTGATGGAAGCAGCTGAGGTGAAATCTCAGCCATGAGCTTATGATTCCCCAGCCTTCTGTCCTCTTCCCTTCCAGCAGGGATAATAAACAAAGTCAGCAGCCAGCCCTCTGGAGTGCCTCCTCCAAGGGAGGGGTGGCTAGAATTGTCGGCCAAAGCGATGACCCACTGTTCAGCACTGCCGCAAACTCAGCTGTGGGAAGGTAATGTCTCTGAAATAATCCCACAAATAAATAATACTCATCGAGAAATTGTCATACGTCAAGCTCATCGCCTCAGCTGTTTTATTTAATACACCCCTGTGAAGTAGGTATTTTTATGTCTGAGTTCCAGAGGAGGAGGGACACGGATTTCCCTGTGTTACACATTTAGTAAATTGTGGAGTCAGGAGTTCTAACCCAGGATAGGCTAGGTGCCCAGAGACCATCGTGTTTCCATTTGGTGACTTGCCTCCCTGATGGTTGGCAGGGTGGCCTTGCAAGGCTCACACCAGAGGAATCAACAAGGCATCAGGATGGAAAAGCAGCAGACAGCCAAGTGTTGACGTGGAGAAAGCCCAAAGGTAAAAATGATGCTTTATCCGCCAGAGACCCCAGCTCCAGTACGGTGACGCCATACTGATAAAGCTTTTTAAACAAAAAACATTTCCTCCGGGAGGCCCACGGATGGGGTGCATGGTCCTGGTAGGCTCCCCAGGAATCTGAGACACACACACGCATGCACGCGCACACATGCATGCACGCACGCACACGCACACGCACAACATAAAAGGGAGAGTTCACTGACATCGAAGTCACAGCCTTCTGTTTTCTTCAATTTTCTGGATTTCCAACAATTCGTGACGTATCCCAGACAGAAGAATTCAACAGACTTGAATTGTAAAACTGAAGTTAGTGATAAGACCCAGCCCCCCAAACACCCTCCTCCCACTTCCCCAAGAGGATGCTTGAATGAGAAAATCTTAGCTTTTTTCCTGGAAGGCACCTCAAGAGAAAAAAAGAAAATCTTTCTTCTCCAGGAATTTGAACCAAACTCTGAGACAGTGTATGAGGCAATACAAGACGGTAGCTGTGAGAACGAGTTTCCACACATCACAGCCCACCCCCTGCCACCTTAGGACTGATCACTTGCACCTTGACCCCCACTGCAGCTTATAGATTCTTTCTAAATGATTCCTGTAATACTCTCTTGTGTTTATTTGTTAATATCCATCTTTCCTCTTTTAGACCATAAGCTACTTAAGGGGTGAGTTTGTACCTCCAATACTTAATATGGTGCCTACAAACATGGTAGGAACTCAAGAGTCATTTGCTAAATTAATCAATGAATTCATTACTTTTGTTGCCCTCCATCTATCAAGCTGGATTGAACATATTGTTTCTTCCTTCCTATGCCTGAAGTCTGCGTTTCAGTTGTCATGAATGAATGTAAACCCGGAAGTCGTTCTTTCAAGACAGTCATAAAACGAGTGCAGGCTTGGAAGTTAGAGAATGCTTAGTTTGGGTTTGATTCCCAGCTCTGCCACTCACTTAAAGATTACTTGATTTTTCCACCACTCAGCTTCTAGTTTGTAAAACAGGAATTCTAGGAACTTCAGAAAACGTTAAATGGGATAATATATGTAAGGTAGAGTATTAGTCTCAACACAGCTGCCATAATGATTCTTTAGACATGTACGTCAAACCATGTTGCTTGTCTGTTCACATCTCTCCAGTGACTTACCTTTTCACTCAGAGTAAAAGTCAAACTCCTTTCACTGGCCCTAAAGACCCTATGCAATCTGGCCCCTGTTGCCACTGCCTTCTGCCCAGCCATGCTGGCCTCCTCGCCGTCATTGACTACTCCAAGCACCTACCTGCTGTAGGGCCTTTGTACTGGCTATTCCCTCCTCCTGGAGCCCTCTTCCTCAAGATACCCATGTGGCCACCTCTTCAGCTGCTTCAGTTTGTCACCTTCTCAGTAAGGCCTACTACCACCACTCAAGGGAGACTTGCAACCTGAACCCCATACCTCCATCCTGACCGGTTGTAGTCTGATCTATTATTTCTCCATAGCACTTATTCCCTTATAACATATTGTCTAAGTTCCATATATATATATAAAATTTGGGACTTTTTGGTGTCGCTCTCACCTTCAAATGTAACTTCATGGGAGCAAGGCTTTTCATGTATTTTGTATATTGACATATCTCAAGTGCCTAGAACAGTGCCTGGCACATAGTACAGGCACTTGAGAAACATTTGTTGAATGAATAAAGGGTGAATGAAGACAGTATAATGCCTAGCACACAGAGAACCTCAGTAATGGTAGCCATCCTCACCCCCACCATCATCATCCTCTTCCTCTGCCTCATCATCTTATAGGGCCTTGAGGAGAACAAGTGAGTTAAGGTACATCTGCATCCAGCACAAGGCTGGTACACATTAGGTACTTGGTAAGTGTTATTTCCTCTCCCCTTCTCCTTTGTGGCTTTTATGTTGCTTCTTTTCTTATGGAGGACCCTCAGGACGTAGCTGTAAAGCAAA
Organism: Propithecus coquereli; assembly: GCF_000956105.1. Taxonomy (NCBI): domain Eukaryota; kingdom Metazoa; phylum Chordata; class Mammalia; order Primates; family Indriidae; genus Propithecus; species Propithecus coquereli. Next base: position 1,959,273 of record NW_012138969.1, read on the forward strand.
ACCAACCACTCAGCCCACATATAAGTGTCCTCTAGGGACATTTGCAGAGCACCTCAAAATTGTTGATTCATTATTATTGTTATTATTGGCTAAGTATCAAAATAAAATTGCTGTGACTTTGCATTCTACTGATCATGATTCCCTACATTAAGCACACTTTCTATCATACCACTTTTTCTGCAATTCAGTAAAAAGGAAGAGAAAAAAGAAGTAGGAAGAGGAGGAGGAGAAGAAAACGCAAATAAAAACATGCATTTTTGCTTTTATAGTGACTGCATTTACACTTAGACTGGGGGAAATATACCAATATGAAAAGAAAATTCCATTTCTAATCTAAAGTTAAGCATTCTGTAGAAAACTTGGAAAATGCTATAAGCATAAAAATAATACTGAGGAATGAAAAGGTAAATATTTCCATGCTGGTGGCTAGAAGTAACAAGCTATAGATGTTTTCAAGCCAGCAGAAATGTTCACTTTTGCTTTACCTTTCTTTTCTCTTTTCTGTGTTAGCCTAAAGGGAATTATTTTGAATGTTAAGCATGTGATGGTTCCCAAATTCTGTCTGTTGATAGTTAACATAAAACACATTAGTGACAGCTCATTTTCCCTGCTTCTTGGAAATGCAGAGAATGTGGCTGAGATCCTGGGTAGGACCAGCCAACAGGACAAGTTCTCTCTAGTTGTCAAATCCAATGTTCACCTCAGGCTGGAAACGCAGCCCCATTGCACTTCTTTCCTTCAAACCCCAAGCAATTAGCATATGGCTCTCTCTTCCTTACACTTCCGTACAGCCTGTTTCTTATCATTTGTTTCTCTAAATCAAGCAATCCTTGAATACTGCGTGGAACAGCTCCAGCAGTTGTTGACGGAATTGTCTTTCCTGTCAGCTGGTTGTGCTATTCTGTTTTTCTGTAAAATGCTTTTACAAGAAGGCATGCTTATGATGTCACATTAGAAAGTCAAATGGCTCTCTTATAAATTCTATACTTCTTTAGTTGGAAATCATGCCCAGATGCCAACTCTTTTACCGTGCCAAAAATTATGTATTCTGCATAAAATGTGAATTATCTCAACTTCCTATACAGCAACCCCTCCCTCAACTTACGGGGCAGCCAGGGTTGGCATAGCCATGGTGACAGCCAAGGGCCTGTTGTCAGGGGTGGGTTTCCCGGGGACAGAACTAGGGTGGGATTCATACTAAGTTTAAGTATAATCAAAGTTCAAATAGTAAATAAATACAACCATTACTCCTAAAGGTCAGAAGCAGGGCTGAATTTAAAATCCTAAAGCTAGTTGTAGGACTTATGTAGGACAACAGTGACCCAAGGAAAAGGGGGGTGGCCTGAAAGGATAATTATCTCAAAAACTAGAGAGTGCAAGTGAGTGAATGGACCAGGCTGTCTTAAAGGGCGAGAAGCAGACACAGGGGAAGGCAAACCCTGAGGGCAGTGTTTAAGACTGAGAATGGAGAATTTTTAGGTTTTTTTTTAATAAAAAGAAACTTATTGAATTCCATACATAAAAATAAACCCAAAATAGATTAAAGACTTAAACTTAAGACCTGAAACTGTAAAACTCCTAGAAGAAAACACAGGGCAAAGCCTTCATGACATTGGCTTTGGCAGTGATTTCTTGGATAGGACACCAAAAGCACAGGCAACAAAAGCAAAAATAGATAAATGGAACGACATCGAACTAAAAAGCTTTCGCGCTAAAAAGCTTTTATAATAAAAAAAAAACTATAAAAACGATATAAAATGAAAGGTCTCACTCCTACCTCCACCTCCACTGCCTCAGACTGTACTACCATAGATAACTACTTCTATTCGTTTTTTTGAATACCCTTCAAGAATTTCTTATGCAAACACAACCAAATACAAACGTATCTTTTACTTTGTCTTTATTTTGCTTTTTTTTTTTTTTAAAAAAATAGAGTTTATTTTTTACAGCAGCTATAGGTTCACAGCAAAATTGAGTGGAAAGCAAACAGGGACTCGATATGCATCTGTCCCCACACACGCACAGCCTTTCCCATGCTCAACAATCCCCTCAGAATGGCACCTTTGTTACATTATCCCCCAAAGTCCTCAGTTCTCCTCTTGGTGTTGTACATTCTATGGGTTTCAACACGTGTATACTGACCTGTATCCACCATTATAATATCGTAGTGAATGGTTTCACTGCCCTAAAAATCCTCTGTGTTCTGCCTGTTCATCCCTCCATTCCCTCTAACCCCTGGCAACCACTGATGTTTTTGCTGTCTCCATAGTTTCTCTGTTTCCATAATATCGTAGCTGAACTCATACAGTATGTAGCCAATGCGGATTGGCTTCCTTCACTTAATAATATGTATTTAAGTTTCAGCTATGTCTTACATGGTATCTTAGTCCATTTGTGTTGCTATGAAGGAATACCCGAGTCTGGGTAATTTATAAAGAAGATAGGTTTATTTGGCTCATGGTCCTGCAAGCTGTATAAGAAGCAAAGTGCCAACATCTGCTTCTGGTGAGGGCTTCAGGCTGCTTCCGTTAGTGGTGGAAAGCAAAGGGAAGCCTGTGTGTGCAGAAAGCCAATGGTGACAGAGAAAGCGAGACAGGGAGCGGAGGGAGGTGCCAGGCTCTTTTTAACAGCTAGCATTCACAGGAACTAATAGAATGAGACCTGCTCGGTCCCCCTTCCCAGGGAAGTCATAGTAATCTGTTCATGAGAGATCTTCCCCCATGACATAAACACCTCCCATTTGGCCCCTCCTCCAACACTGGGGATCAAATCTCAACATGAGGTATGGAGGGTCATATATCCAAACTATAGCATATGGCTTGCTAGCTCATGTCTCATTAGTGCTGAATAATATTCTATTGTCTGAATGTACCAGAGTTTACTTATCCATTCATCTACTAAAGGACATTTTGGCTGCTTCCAAGCTTTGGCAATTATTAATGAAGCTGCTATAAACATCTGTGTTCAGGTTTTTGTGTGCGCACAAGTTTTCAACTCGTGGGTAAATACCAAGGAGTGCAATTGCTGGATCATATGGTAAGAGTATGTTTAGCTTTGTAAGAAAACATCAAACTGTCTTCTAAAGTGTTGTGCATTTTGTATTCCCACCAGCAATGAATAAGAGTTCCTGTTGCTCCCCATCCTTGTCAGCTTTTGATGTTGTCAGTGTTTTAGATTTGACCATTCTCATAGGTGTGTTGTGGTATCTCATTGTTTTAATTTTTGATTTCCCAATGACGTATGACATTGAACATCTTTTCATATGTGTATTTGCCATCTGTATACCTTCTTTGGTGAAATATTTGTTCAGATTTTTTGCCCATTTTTTAATCAGATTGTTCACTTTCTTTCTTTTTTTATTTTTATTTTTTTGAGACAGAGTCTCACTCTCTTGCCTAGGCTACAGTGTCGTGGCATCAGCCTAGCTCACAGCAACCTCAAAGTCCTGGGCTCAAGCGATCCTCCTGCCTCAGCCTCCTGGGTAGCTGGGACTACAGGTACATGCCACCATGCCCGGCTGATTTTTTCTATGTATTTTTAGCTGTCCAACTAATTTCTTTGTATTTTTAGTAGAGACGGGGTCTCGCTCTTGCTCAGGCTGGTCTCAAACTCCTGGGCTCAAATGATCCACTTGCCTCGGCTTCCCAGAGTGCTAGGATTACAGGCGTGAGCCACCGCGCCTGGCCTGGTTGTTCGTTTTCTTATCACTGAGTTTCAAGAATTCTTCGTACATTTTAGATAACAGTCCTTCATCCGATAGGTCTTTTGCAAATATTTTCTTGTACTCTGGATTGTCTTCTTATTCTCTTGAGTATTCTTTACTTTTTACATTTTTTATATAAGTGGTAGTGATTGTTATACATTTTTCTAGATCTTTTTAGCTTAATATTATATGTTGGAGAACTTTTCATCTGAGTCTGTAAAGAATTTACTATTCTTTTTCAGCTGCATACTACTCCATTGTGTGGCTATATCTTGATTTACTTAACCAGTTCCTTACTGAGAGACAATGAATTGTTTCTGGTCTTTCACTAGGACCAACAATGTGAAATGAATAACCATGTATGCACAATATTTGGTATGTGTGCAGGTGTGTCTGTAGGAGAGAGCCCACGTTTTGCCACCATGTTGTGCTATGGTGCGTTGGGAAATGGTTGCTTACTCACTGCATGCCTGATAGCATGTGACCTGCAAGTACTTCAGAATCAAGGTTTATTCCCTGTGGTCATAGAAGTCTCTAGCTTTTCAAAGAATATCCAGGGACCCCAAGAGAAGAACTTCAGCCTCTGCTCCAAAGACACACTGGCTTTCTGGCTCCTTCTCACTTTTGGACTTTCCCACAGGCTGTACTGCCCACCTGTCCCTTTTTCCCCAGCTAACTCCAGCTCACCTCAACCTAAACCACTTTCTCAGGGAAGACTCCCCTGTCTCTCCCAAGTGATGTTGCTTCCCTCTGTCACTCGCTCTCATAGAGCCCCAGACCTTGCCTTTGTGGGACCTACATCAATCCTAAGTCACATTTATTTACATCATCGACAGTGTGCCATTGCTCCACGATGGCAGTGACCATGTCTGTTTTATTCTACTTATTCCACTATATCCCTGGCCTTCAGCTCAGTGGCTTAAAGGTGGTGAGTAATTGATAAATATTAGTAGAATGAATGAATGAATGAACTTCAGATTCATTGGGTAACTGTCTCCTTGTCCTTCAGAATAATTCTATCTTTCAGAAGAAGGTTTTACATTTTTAAAGTCTTGCTTGTATTGTCAGGTTTGAGAAAAATAAAACACTTCAGTTGGCTCTAGCTTAAGGGATATAGCACTTTAAAAGAGACAACCTAAGCATCTGGCATCAAGAGAGCATCGACTTACTATGTTTTGCATAGTCCTTTAGATGGACCAACTGAAATGGTACCTAGGCACCTTGGTTCCAAACATGCTGTGCATGCCAGACCCGTGTCCATGTCATAGATCAGTTCTAAAGATTGAGATCGGCACTATATATTCTGGGGTTTTCACTGCTAATCTCTGCTAACTTCTGAAGGGATGAGGTAAGGAAGGTGAATACACATGTTATGGCTTTATGGGCTGGCGGTAGAAAAGATTAGGAGAACAACAAATGGAATTTTGCCTTCAAATAATTATACTATTCCTGGGGCAGGGAGGGGAGTCACATATTCAATTTCTGGGCAAATCTTGATCCTCTGATAAACAACAGCTGCATTCAAAGTTGCAGCTTCCTAACAAGCAATCCCGAGTGAGCTATGTGCAATGCACAAAGGAATTCTAAGAACAGAAAGGATGACCTTTGTTATTATAAAAGTTCATGTTTCTGAATATTAGAAAAAAAGAGATCACAAAAGATGCTGCCAAATATCCTGTGCCTATTTTCTGTGTAAACTGATTTACTCTGATTTGGAGCCAATGACATTTTCTTTTTCCCAAACTCTTTACTTTCACATAAATAAAACTGACTCTGAGGCTATTCTAGAAGAGGTCAATGATTTGGTTTAATTACTTCTCCAGGGGCGTGAGGAGAAGCTCAGATAAATAGAGTTGGTTTTCTATAAGACGGCAAGCACATATGTGTTAATACATTACCTCCTGTCCCACAGAGGCCCTAAATGACATATAAGAGAGAAAATAAAGGACTTGTTATGTTCCGCCTCTTAATCAGCACTTGTATTTCAAAGATAAAAAAGCATTGATTATTAGGGCCCCACAGGGTCAGGGAACTTAAAGTAAAATAAAGGATTTGATATTGATAAACAGTGTGCTTCCTCCTTTGAAGATCATTTGAGAATGTGTGAGGCCCTGTATGTTCATTCCTTCTCCATCACGAATCTACTGGACGCATAGGATGTTAAATGATGTTCAATGAGATTTTTATTACCTATTTGTATGTGTAGCTCAATCAACTGATCAATAATTATCCAGTGTCCTCTAAGTGTCAGGCTCAGACAGAAGCAGTGACAGATGTGACAGAGAGCACAGATTCTGGAGGCAGGCACATGTATGCCTTCTCTTAATGGTGGGACCTTGGGCCATTTCCATGACTGCTCTGAGATTTAGTGTTTTCTCGTGAAACAATAGATAAAAAGCGCTTATCGGCTTACCTGGCCAGGCATATAATTAGCACACAATAAACAATAGCTCTTATTATTGTTATTATTATGAGGCACTGAAGAGAAGACATGGTCCCTCTCCTCAACAATCCTAAAATCCAGTGGCAAAACAAGACTTGGACAAATACTAGGATAACCAAAAGTGCAAGGCACTACATGATTCCTGCTGTAGATTATTTGAATCAGGTAGTAGTATATCTTGCCACAAAATCTGAAGATCTTATGCAGTTGTAGCAGATGGAACAGAATCATACTTTCAGGTAATATTGCTATTTATTTCATTTTTTAAGAATTATTAACAATTTTGCCCCCTCTAGAAAGTTGGGGGGGGTGCACCTAGCCTCCTCCCTTACCTTTTTGGTGTGTTGATGACATTTCCCTCTTTCTAGTTAATTTCAGCTTCTTGAAATACAATTTGAGCCTACTAGGTTACTACCTTCAGTAAAATATACTCTGTTAGGTGTATTGGGTGTTTTAAGAATAAGTAAAATAGAGAGATGTAAGAAGAGAGGATGTGCATAAAGCAAGAATAGGATGCTCTGTCAGTTCCAGTCCTCTGGGAGGCAAGAGCCAGGATGGAGTAAGCAGTATAAGAGATGTACTGGGGTTTTGATTTGCATTTCCCTGATGATTAGAGATGTTGAGCATTTTTTCATATGTTTCTTGGCAAAACCACAAAGGAGATATCACTTAATTCCAGTGAGAATGGCTTTTATCAGAAAGTCCCAAAACAATAAATGTTGGCGTGGATGTGGAGAGATAGGAACACTCATACACTGCTGGTGGGACTGCAAACTAGTGCAACCTCTATGGCAAGTAGTATGACGATAACTCAAGGAACTATGAAAGTAGAACTGCCATTTGATCCAGCAATCCCACTACTGGGCATCTACCCAAAGGAAAACAAGACATTCTATAATAAAGACTTTTGCACTTGAATGTTTATAGCAGCACAATTCACAACTGGAAAGATGTGGAAACAACCCAAATGCCCATCAATACATGAGTGGATTAATGAAATGTATATGTATACCATGGGGTACTACTCAGCCATAAAAGCATGGTGATCTAGCACCTCTTGTATTATCCTCGATGGAGCTGGAGCCCATTCTCCTCAGTGAAGTATCACAAGAATGAAAAAACAAGCACCACATATACTCACCATCAAATTGGTGCTAATCGATCAACACTTACATGCACATGTGGCAGTAACATTCATCGGGTGTTGGGCAGGTGGGAGGGGGAAGTGGGGATGGGTATATTCACACCTAATGGGTGCTGTGCACACCGTCTGGGCAATGGGCATGCTTGTAGCTCTGACTCGGGCGATACAAAGGCAATACATGTGACCTAAATGCTTGTACCCCCGTAATATTCTGAAATTTAAAAAATGATATAAAAAAAGAATAAAAAAAGATGCACTGGAGGCAACACCTATGAAAGATAAAGGCGAGAGGGAACAGGAGTGGGCAGAGAAGCTTTCAGATGGTGATGCAGGTCTAACGGCTATGAAAGGAGGAGGAAGGGAAGAGGATCGGAAAGGAAGAGCTTCAGACTGTAGTGCAGTTCTGAGAAAATATCAGCCAGCACTTTGGGGTATTCTCAACCAGCAGACATGACCCGGCTCTGGAGTCCCCACCATGCTTAGCCATCGGCCGGGAGCCTCCCGGGAAGCAAGGGCTCCGGTTGAAAGCTGCAGTGGATTCCAAGCATACTGTGCCTGGAGGCTGTCGTTAATTGGACTCTTTCCAGAAAATTCTGCTTAAGGGGAGATCTGCATGGTGCACCTCCATAGTAGTCACAGATGGTCTACAAAATGGGACAATCGGAGAAGAAGAAAGAGCTCATTAAACGAGTGATTACCAAAATTAGACACTCAATGGAAGGACTGAAAATTAAAGTGGAGAAATCTCTCAGAACATAGAATAATAAGTCAAAGAAGATAGAAAATATGAAATACACGAAATAAAAAAGAGACATTAGAAGAGCAATTCAAGAAAATCATCACCCCATCAGTGAGTCTGAGAAGAAAAAAAGAAATTATATTACAAATAGAAGAGAAATTTCTAGAACTGAAAACTAGGTAGGGCGTTCAGTGTAATGAATAAAAAAGAACCTACACCTGAATACATCCTCAGAAAATTACAGAACACTAGAAAATTACAAATTATAGCAAAAGAGAAAATCCGGAAAGTTTTCAGAGAGATAAAAAGAGTTCACATACAAATGGATGAGAATCAGATTGTCATCAGACTTCCAAAGAGTAACAGTGGATGCCAGAAAGCAAAAGATGAAATGCTTTAAAGACTCCAAAGAAAATTATTTTCATCCTGAAAATTCTATGCCTGGCTAATAATGAGAGAAGAGTAAAGCATGAAAGCACTTAGAAAATGCAATTTGCAAGCAACTTGTCTTAGTTACTGGAGGATGTACTCCAGCATAATTGAATGAAAAAAGAAAAAAGAAGACCTGGGACTCAAGAAACAGTGAATTCAACCAAGTAAGGCAATGATGGGAGTTTCCAGGATGACATTTGCAGCAAATCTAGACAGCTTCAGTCCATGCTAAAGCAAGAGGCCAGAGGGGACCAGGAGGGAAGTGTCAATGGAGTGAAATGTATGATTGAAACTGGTGATAATTGAGGGTACAATAAAGTCTGAAATGACCATCTTCACTCAAATAAGAGAGGGGAAAGAAGGACTCCTGGAAAAACAAAAACTCTATAAGAAAAGTATGGAGCAATAAGAAGCAAACCAAGATGTGGTATCAATTTAAGCAAATGACATAGTGGAAAAAAGGAAAATCTATTTGGCTTTGATGCTAGGAATAGTCTCTCTAAAGTGGCTCAAGAATCCTGGCATCGAAACAATAGAAAATGAAAAATAAGCCTAATGTACTACTTGGCCAAGCAGCAAATGAAATTTATATTGTTATACTAATGTAAACAGTGTGTATTCATTTTCAAATTTCAGAGTCAATTGTGGACAAAGCAGGAATGTTGGTAAAATTTCAGGACAAAATCTAATTGTTAATAAATATTTGACAATGTAAAATAATATGGAGCTGACAGAAGAGAGAACGTGAGGTGGGGGAGAAATATAGAGGAAGGGTAAGGCCACTTTCCAAATCGGAAAAAGACAATAGAAAGTTGATGGAAACAAATAATTTTAATCATATTATTTGATGTTATAAAAGTAACGAGTTGAAGAAGTTAAAAATAACACAAATACTAAACACTGGAAGGGATGGGAAAGAGAAGGTTAATGTGAAATAAATGTTCACTTCTCATGACTCAATTGATAATGACTATACACGAAAAATCAGGATATAGAGTTATAATTATATTAACTCCACTTGTGGAAATAGCTAGCCAAAGAACTAAATATGGAAACAATTAAAAGAGATGAGAATGTATCAAGGGCTGGCTGGGAAAATATCAGTTTTCATGAGTTCTTCTGTGTTATTTGATTTTCACCTAGTACAAGTATTGTTTGATAAAAAAAAAAAGTAAAATTAAAAACAAAAGAAACCCTTTAGATAGATCATATATTGTCTGAGACACTAGTGGTTGCCATAGCAATTTTATAGCATATATACACTAGAAGAGTGGATTTTAAACTCTTTTAGATTCTCTGTCCCTTCAGTGGGGCAGAATGTTGTATGAATCATCTGTTCAATTGCTCCCTTCTTGCAGCTTCCCCTGTCTGTCTGTCTGTCTGTCTCTCTCTCTCTCTCTCTCTCTCTCACACACACACACACACACACACACAGTATGCCAGAATGGGTGAGAAAATTGGTACACTTCTTGAGACAAAAATACAGTGGTCATCATTTTAAATTGCCTGTCATAATTAAATTATTATTTCATGCTCGAAATAAAAATGTGCAGACGTTGGCATATTATGAGTATTAAATCTGTGGTGACATAACAATCAGAAGACTATTGTAGAGCCACTAATCTGGACATTGTCTAGGTCTCAAGCCTGTTCCTTTCCTAGCCATCTCTTCAGGCTTTTAAAGACTCAGGTTAAAAATAATCATTTTTATCTCACTTTCCAGTCAATAGTCAGCTAGGTTAGGGAAATGGCTGCCTTTGTTAACATCACCATTATAGCACACAAAGACAGTTTCTCTGTCGTGCAGAAGAAGCTTACCTTGCTCTCAACGTCTTCCTACAACAGCATAAATGGTTGGATTCAGGAAACTCTAGGGGATAAGTTTCCCTTTAGGACATTTGTTTGTGTTACTTGAATCATAATTAGCCCAATGACAGGCGTCTTTTCCATAAGACTTGACTTTTATAAGCTTATAGAAGCCAGAAAGAAAACCCTTTGCCACACCCTGTACCAAGATTTACTCTATTAGAAGGATGCTTGCCACTTTGTTTTAGTGTGATGTTTTGGGATGGGTAAATGTTTACTGTCTATGTGCCATGTACCATGTTAGGCAACTTGCATGTATTATCTCATTTAAATTCCATGATAATCCAAGGAAGCAAGGACTATACAGCCATTTTTCAAGCATGAAAATCAAGATTTATAAAATTTATATAGGTAGGAAGCAGTGAAACTAGGATACAAAACCTGTCCGCCTGGTTCCAAATCCTGTACTGAAAAAGACTCCCCACTCTACTTTTAAGCCTTATGGTTTGGGTTTAATTATCATTCTTCTTCTGCTCTGTGTTACTCAATACAAAAGATCATTACTCCATACTTTATCAAATGTACTATTCCTTTGCTTATATAATCTTGTTTAATTCCTATAGGAATTTCAGAAATTTTTTTTTTTTTAGTAGAACTCACCAAAGTAACCTCACAGGTTTAGTTACTACCAGTGTTTGCGCTTTAGAACTGGATCTCCTCCACATTTTGCTAGCATGCTTCTGCCACTAATGTTACATCATGAAACCTCAACCAGAGTCTGCTTTTATCTACAGTTAACACATTTCTTTGAAAAAGAACTAATTCCAAGTAATCATAGCTATTAAGTAATTTAAACTATTTTACTCCCACATGAATTATCTTAAATTTGTCTATATTGGATAAAATTCTCAGGACATTTTTAAAAATAAGATGAAATTTTACATTACATTCCATATATCCAAGCTTTAATTTTTTTTAAATAATTAGGCAAGAAACAAAATGGCAAATTATAAATACAACATGTTGTTTTTATAGCACTTTCATATTCATTTATAATGTATGACTATTTTAAAAGTGGGATCTTATTTGCAATTTAAAATAATATGTACTTCAACATATAGTAACAGTAATATATAATGGCCAATGAATAGATGCAGAAACAGGCATTCCATTAAGAGATTAAAGATTCAGTGGCAGCAGAAGATGTGTAGTTGGGTGGATTTTATGTGAGTGAATTTGGCTAGGCGAAGGTCTGCTATCTAATATGGAGAAAATAGGCAAGCAACATATGTTGCAGGCATGCCCGGGAGATATTGCAGGTTTGGTTCCAGACCACTACTATAACACAAATATTGCAATAAGGCAAGTCATGCAAAGTCTTTGGTTTCCCAACTCATATAAAAGTTATGGTCACACTATACTATAGTCTATTAAGTGTATAATAGCATTATGTCTTAAAAATTAATGTACATACCTTAATTAAAAAATACTTTATTGCTATAAAATGCTAATGATCATGTGAGCCTTCAGCAACTTGTAATCTTTTCACTGGTGGAGGGTCTTGCCTTGATGTTGATGGCCACCGACTGATCAGAGTGGTGGTTGCCAAAGGCTGGGATGGCTGTGCCGATGTCTTAAAATAAGACAACAATGACATCTGCCACATTGATTGATTCTTTTTTTCATAAGAGTTCTCTGTAGCATGTGATGCTGTTTGATAACATTTTACCCACAGCAGAACTTCTTTCAGAATTGAAGTCAATCTTCTCAAACTCTGCTGATGCTTTATTAAGTCAGTTTATGGAATATTCTAAATCCTTTGTTGTCACTTCAGTAATGTTCATAGCCTTTTCACCAGGAGAAGATTCCACTCAAGAAACCACTCTTTGCTCAGACATAGGAAATGACTCCACATCCATTTAAGTTTTGTCTTGAAATTATAGCAATTCAGCCACATTTTCAGGCTCCACTTATAATTCTAGTTCTCTAACTATTTTCACCACATTTGCAGTTACTTCCTCCACTGAAGTCTTGAACCCTTCAAAGTCATCCATGAAGGTTGGAATCAACTTCTTCCAAACTCCTTTTAATGTTGATTTTGGGGCCGCTTCCCATGAATCACAAATGTTCTTAATGGCATCTAGAATGGTGAATCCTTTCCAGAAAATTTTCAATCTACTTTGCCCAGATCCATTAGAGGAACTACCAGTTATAGCCTTATGATACATATTTCTTAAATAATAAGGCTTGAAAGTCCAACTTACTCCTTGATCTGTGGGCTAAAGAATGGATGTTGTGTTAACAGGCATGAAAACAGCATTCATCTCCTTGTACATCTCCATCAGAACTCTTGTGTGACCAGGTACATTGTCAGTGAGCAGTAATATTTTGAAAAGAATCTTTTTCCCAAACAGTAGGTCTTAACAGTGGGCTTAAAATATTCAGTAAACCAGACATGCTGTCATCCAGGCCTTGTTCCATTTATAGAGCATAGGCAGAGTAAATTTAGCAGAATTCTTACGGGCCCTGTAATTTTGGAATGGTAAGTGAGCATTGGCTTTGACATAAAGTCACTAGCTACATTAGCCCCTAACAAGACGGCCAGCCTGCCTTTTTTTGGCGGG
>NW_012138969.1:1972218-1983549 GCF_000956105.1 Propithecus coquereli
TTCAGAATATTATGGGGGTACAAATATTTTGGTTACATGAATTGCTTTTGGACAGTTTGAGTCAAAGTTATAAGTGTGCCCATCACCCAGATAGTGTATATTGTACCCATTAAGTGTGAATTTATCCATCTCCCCTCCTCCGCCACCTGCTCGATTTCTGTTGAGTTTTATTTTATTTTATTTTTTGTTGTTGTTTTTGTTTTTCAGGTTTTTTTTTTGTTTCTCTGAATTAAGTCTCATTTATTCTAGGGCAAACTCAAAAGGGTTTTGTTGTTGTTGCTTTCTTTTTTTAGCAAATACTAGCACATTATTTATTAACAAAAAAATCTGTACATTTGCCATGATACACTTGAAAGTGAAACAAATAAGATATAAATACAGATATGAATGTAACATCAAAAAGCCCCCCAAAATGCCCCCAAACAAAAAAACCCACCCAACCTGGGGGTGTGGGAACCATGCTTGTGAACACAGCTCCAACAAAACTATTTTGTTGGCTGATATTTTTCACAGCATTTCTGTTTTTATTTCCAAATAGTATTGCTAGCAAGTCCTGGTGGGATTCTACAAAGTTTTTATTTGCTGTCCTTTATGTCCTGTAACATTATGCTTGATAAATGTATGGTGGCAGGGAAAGAAAAAGAAGATTTATGGGATAAAATTGGTTGCATTACCTGTACAAGGTGGTAAGCTAGCGAGGCACATAGAAAAGGCAGGCAGGCTGTGGCATGTGTCACAGGGCTGGGAAGCACACATGGTGCACGTGAAGGAGCCACGTGCCCCAAGGACCTGGCCGCACCCTGCCCAGACCCTGGCTGAGAGACAGACAGCAACTCAAAGGAAGCAAGTCAGACCACCCAGCCCCATATGTGCACATAAGTGCTGATAGATTAGTTCCAATTTAATAATGAGTACATGTGGTGTTTGTTTTTCCATTCTCGAGATACTTCACGTAGAAGAATGGTCTCCAGTTCCGTCCAGGTTGTTACAAAAGGTATTAGCTCACCATTTTTTATGGCTGAGTAGTACTCCATGGTATACATATACCACATTTTACTAATTCACTTATATATTGATGGGCACTTGGGTTAATTCCACATCTTTGCAATTGTTAACTGTGCTGCAATAAACATTCGAGTACAAGTGTCTTTTTGATAAAATTATTTTTATTCCTTTGGGTAAATACCCAATAGTGGGATTATTGGATCAAATGGTAGTTCTACTTTTAGTTCTTTGAGGTATGTCCACCCTATTTTCCACAGAGGTTGTACTAGTTTGCAGTCCCACCAACAGTGTATAAGTGTCTCTTTCTCTCTGCATCCATGCCAGCATCTGTTGTTTTGGGACTTTTTGATAAGAACCAGTCTCACTGGAGTTAGGTGATATCTCATTGTTGTTTTGATTTGCATTTCCTTGATGATTAGAGATGTTGAGCATTTTTTCATACATTTATTGGCCATTAGTCTCAGCTTCTCTTCATGTTTTTTGCCCACTTTTTAATGGGGTTATTTGATTTTTTCTTGCTGATATGCTTGAGTTCTTTGTAGATTCTTGCTATCAGCCCTTTATCCAACGTATAGTATGCAATTATTTTCTCCCATCCTGTAGATTGTCTATTGATTCTATTGATTGTTTCCTTGGCTGTGCAGAAGCTTTTTAATTTGATCAACTCCCATTTACTTATTTTTGTTGTTGCTATAATTGCTTTCGGGGTCTTCTTCATAAATATTTTGCCTAGGCTGGTATCTATAAGAGTTTTTCCAACTTTCTTCTAGAATTCCTACGGTTTCATGTCTTAGGTTTAAGTCTGCTATCCACTGAAAGCAGACAAAAACATACACTGGGGAAAAGAATCCCTATTCAATAAGTGGTGCTGAGAAAATTGGACAGCCTGTCTTTTAAAGCTTTGAAGCCAGTCATTGACTTCTCTAGCTGCGAAGGTCCTAGATAGCATCTTCTTCCAATATAAGGCTGTTTTGTCTATATTGAAAATATGTTATTTAGTGTACCATCTTCATCAATTATCTTACCAGATCTTCTGGATAACTTGCTGCTGCATTTACATGAGCACTTGCTGCTTCGCCTTGCACTTTTATGTTATACAGACAGCTTCCTTTCTTAAACCTCATGAAGCAACCTCTGCTAGCTTCAAACTTTTCTTCTGCAGCTTCCTCTCCTCTCTCAGCCTTCAGAGAATTGAAGAAAGTTAAGGCCTTGCTCCGAATTAGGCTTTGGCTTAAGGGAATGTTGTGGCTAGTTTGATTCTATATACAGACCACTCAAACTTTGTTCATTATCAGCAATAAAGCTGTTTCTTATCATTCACGTGTTCAGTGGAGTAGCACTTTTAATTACCTTCAAGAACGTAATTTTTCTTTTTCTTTCCTTCCTTCCTTCCTTTCCCTCTCCCTTTCTTTCTTTCCTTCCTTTCTTCTTTCCTTCCTTCCTCCCTTCATCCTTCCTTCCTTTCTTTCTTTCTTTCTTTTTTTCTTTCTTTCTTTCTTTCTTTTTCTCTCTTTCTTTCTTTCTGACACAGATTTGGCTTCTGATTTTTTGCAACTACAATCCCTGATTAGTAAAGACCACATATAAAATAAAACCAAGTGGACATAAGAGAGATTGAGAAATGAAAAGAGAGAGAGATTTCTGATGACACATTTTTATTTCTTGGTTCTAGTTTTACCCAAAGCATTCCCCATCAATAAGCCAGTAAATAACCTTTAAGTACCTCAAGTACCCAGAATTAGGATTCTTTCATGTGATATTGAAATACATATAAATTACAATCCTCCTATTTCTAGTCTCTTTAACTTAAAGAGTTAGCAGATGAGGAATTATTTATAATTAGCTTTATTCCTCTGATTGGAGTGTGGGTCAGAAATGCACCAACGAAAAGGGGTGGAGTTGAAAGACTGAATGAATCTGAATGCTTTTGACTGTCTAATTGGTGAAAGTAAAGCTCATTATGGACAAGAAATTACTCTATGGCCACACAAGAAAAAGATAAGAGAAAGGAAAGAAAAAAAGGCAATATCCATCCTTCCTTTGGAATCAGGCAGGGTTCATTTTCTCTGTGGCAAAAGTATTAAAGAGCTTGCTCCTGTGTTTTATATATTCCCAATAATTCTGAGAAAGAGGTAGAAAGATCAGGAAATAGGAGAAGAAAAAGGATGACACCCCAAAATATTTCAAGAATCTATTATAATTACCTGGGGAGAAGTCAAACACACACACGCGCATGCACACACACACACACACACACAAGCTTTCACCCATGGAAATGTTACGCTTTTCATTTCTCTAATGTCATTGAAGGGTAGGCCCACGTATGAACCACTCAGTGATTTGCTACTCATCTTGTATGCTCTACAACCTCTTGGCTTTCTTTGAACAGACAATCTCCCTGTATTTGGCATTCACTGCTCTTGGATTAAGCGTTAAGTGGTTGCCTTACCCCATCCTTAGGAACAGACTCATGGGAGGATATTCTTTTCTGCTCTCAGGCTGATATGGCCCTTTCTTTTCTCATTCAGGAATTTGACCTTCCTAATTTTGGCTCCTTCTCAGTCAAAGATTGTGAACAGCATTAAAGAGCTTTACTAAATGGGTTATTTTTGCAGAATGACAGCTCACTTCTGAAATTCTAGGCAAGTGAACACTGATTTAGGCCCGATTCCACTAGGTAAGGATAACTAGAATCTGTGTTGCCCAGGAGTAGTCTATAGTTTTCTTCTTTTTCCATTACAATAGTCCATTAAGTCAGCACCAAGATTTATAAAAACTAGTTTTTGCAGAGCACCTATCCAGTGTCCAGCACTGGAGGAGAAATGAAAAGTACTTAAAAAGAAAACAAAAGAATCATAATTTTCTACTCTTATCCTTAGACAAAGGATATTTAAATTTCTCTGTTTTCTGGTGTCTTCCTATGCGGGGGGGAAGGAAACACAGCTGATTCCACAGCTGACGACAAAGCCCTTTTCAAGGGTGGTTGCCAGAGAAGCCTGACAGGGAAAGCAGCTGTTCCTCATCCTCTGGGAAATTCACCCAGCACTGATGGGGTTGGGGGAGGAAGAGCCACGATACCTGCTTTTCCCTGCACAGGGAGAAGGAGACCTGCCAACCCCAGGGGATCCAGTCACCCACATTTCTCCTTCGTAAATCAATGAGTAAATTAGAACTGATTCCTATTCTATATATTTCTTTCTCAAGTCTTCACATGGCCTGGGAGAGGAGAAATACCTCCACAGACTGAAAATGCATAAACCACAGGAACACTTGGAGTTTAGCTTTGAAGAATATAGGCTTTATCTCATACAAAATTGTTGTTTCTCAGAGCTACCCAAGTGATATTGACTATAAACATTTGAAATTGTCCAAGGTAAGCTTTTCCTGCACTCAGGACTGGATCAGCTCCCTACAGCACAACCCATGCTCAGGATGCCAGAAACTTGCTTTTCTTTCTAGTCATTGAGATAGGGTTGGGAGTCCCAGGGTGAACAAGACAGAACTAGGGCTCATCCCCTGTCCTACCCTCTCCTTAACAGAGGCATTAATCCAGGATATTCATTCAAAATACCTCTGGATAACACAACTCTGAGTCACTTCTGGGAACTAGAATGATAAGCAGGGTAATGTGGAGTAGTGTGAAGAGCCTTCTACCTTTAGATAGAAACACTGGGATTTGTGTCCTGGAATTTGTGTGACTTTGGGGAATCTACTAAACCCCTGTGCTCAAGTTTCTGTCTTTGAAAAGTTGGGGAAATAATAGTACCTCTCTTGTAGGGCCATTGTGCATAGTAAATAAGATATAATACAAGGAGAGCACCTGGAACATAGTAAACACCTAATAAATATTCCTTTTATTAGCTGATGGATGCTTTTAATATGTTCTGAAATGTTTAAATTTCAGTCTCTCACTGCAATGGTATTCAAATTTTTTAATCATGTACTTTGGTCAAAAAAATGTTTCATTTATGTACCTTCAATATGTGAATATTTGTACACATGTAATTTTTATACATGCAATATACTATTGTCTATATTGCATACCATACCCCCAAATAGAAAATAAATAGTAGATAAAATATAGAGAAATTCTCATATTTTATTTGGTGCCATGGTAGACCTTCTGGTATTCCCCTCCAAATTGATGATCACGGCCGTAAATATATTTTCTAGGGTTGTAGAGGAGTACCTATACCCTGTTTATATGTGAGTAAGTAGCTGAAAGGGAGAGAGACAGAGAGACAGAGACAGAGAGAGAAGGAAGGAAGAGGAAGGAAGAGAAGGAAGGAAGAAGGGCAAGAGAGAGAAAAAGAGATAAATTTTTGTTTTTCACTTTATACTATTCTGTACTGCTTAAATGTTTTAGAATATTAAGTATTACCCTTAACATTTTTAAAAATTTCAAATGCAGGAGATTAATTTGACCTCAGTTACCCAGACTTCAATCATTGCCTGTCTAAATTCTCTATTTCTTTAACCGTTGAAATTTTTCTATAGGTGTGTGCAGGGCAGGAGCCTCGCTAAGGAAATTCTTCTCTGAAGTTCACTTTGTCTAAGAGAGCAACTGCTCCCTGCAACATTCTATCCTTCCAAATAGTTTGGAGGTAGGAATTTATAGACCTCTGTGGTTTGAGGAAAGGAAAAGGAATTTTTCTGCACGGAGTTTTCCCTGGACGACTCCCCTGTTTACTGAAATGCTCTTTCCTCTACAGCTGTGTCCATCTCTCACTGGAAAATTCTCCACTATGAAGGAAACTCCTTTCCCTGAGCCCATATTTAGCCAAGCTGGTGGGTTTTGTTTGGGTGGTTTGGAATTTTTTCATGCACGTGGCGTGTGGGTGACTGACACACGCATATGGGCTCCCTTGCTTTCCCAACTTTTTTGGACCTATACCTGCATGGTGGCTCTTGGAAAATATGGTGTGATGTGTCTGAGGTAACCTTACTGGCAAGATGAAGAAGTGGTTATATAACCTACATGCACTGCCAGCCTAGCATTCCGTCCTGAATGTGATGACCACCACTGTGTTTATTTATAAAGTCCTGGTGAAATGATAGAAAAATTATAGTTCTTTCATGGCTACACTCTTTGAGCCAGTGCTGTCGTCACTGTGATGGAATGAAATCCTTTTTAGTTCATGGTAGTGGAAGACTGAATCTATGCAATTCTTCCCTCATTAAAAAGAATGAAATAAATTGCATCCTCTATTTCTGTGTATATATATGTGGTACCTCTTTATTTTTTATTATTGTAGATGTGCATATTCTATAGTGTAATTTACTAGATAGGACTTGCAGCTCAAAAATACTTCCCCATAAATTCCACCTATAGATTCATTTGGGTTAGGCTGGCTATTTTAAAACACGAATGCTCCGCTGGGTGATAGGTCCCATTCATCTTTTAGTAGGAATTATTTAGTTAAGTAATATGTGGGTTATAGTCTGCTTCTGTAGATCAATTTTCACCCTTCTCCAGCTGCTTTGTGCCTTAGGATGCTGACTTGTATTGGCCACATTATCAGCTCCCTTGCCTCCTGGCTTGAGCAGGTTTAGCCAACAGGGAGCACTGGAAGGGGCTCAAAGGGTAGGAGAGAGAGGTCAAGGCGTTTATTCCCCTTGCCACCCCCCTGCTGGGCCATGTTTTGCCACTGGCTGTTTTCCTCTACCTACGATCACAATCGTCACCTGGTTCTGGCAATTGCTTCCCACAATCCCTGCCTTTTTGTGCCATTATTGTCTCTGAGGCGTGTGATAATCCCTGTTGCTATCCTCTACCCCTGCCCATGTCTCTGTAATTTTCTTTTCATTAAATGTTCCCCAACAAGCCCTTTTGGTGTGCCATTTTCTTTCTGACAAGACCTGGACTAATGAAGTAACACAACCAGGTATGGTGTCAGGAAACAGACCCTAAAATGGTATATTGGAATTGTATTGTGTGGTAGGCAGAATAATGGCTTTCCAAAGATGTCCGTGTCCTAATACCTGGAGACTATGAATATATTATGTCTCATGGCAAAGGGGAATTAAGTTTGCAGATACAATTAAGGTTGCTGATCAGTTGACCTAATGATAGACACGTTATCCTGGATATCCAGGTGGGCCCAATGTAATCAAAAGGGTCCTTAAAGGTGGAAGAGGGGATGGGACAGAGCAAGATGACCAAATAGAAACCTCCAGCAATTATCCCTCCACACAAACACCAAATTCAACAACCATCCATGCAAGCAACACCTCCAGAAGATCCCCAAATCAGGTGAATTATCATACTATCTGGTGTTAACATTCTATGAAGCGGGCAGAAAAGACAACCCTACATTGCCTCCGCCACTCCTCCCCCATCTCCTGGCAGTGTTGTGCCAGCACACTGAGTGGAGAGAGAATCCGTGTGCCCAAGAAAGGAAAACTGAAGTGATCGTGGAACTTTGCACTGAAACTCAGGGCTGCCCTGGTACAGGAGAACACAGCACAGGGCAGAATTCTGCCAGTGTCTATAGAGGGAGCATTTAGACCAGCCTGGCCAGAGGGAAATCCTCTGCCCCCAAACCTGAGTTCCAGCTAGCCCCACCACTGGCTGACAAAAAGTAGCCTGGGGCCTGGACTAAATTCATGAGGCAGTCAGGCCACAAAGGCTGAAGTCCTTGGGCAATTTCTGCAGCTGTGCTGACTCAGAGTCAGTGGAGTTGGGGTGTACATGACTCAGTGAAACACCGGCTGTGGTGGCCAAGCCAGTGCCTGTGTCATGGCTCAGGGAGATTCTTCTTCCACTTGGGGAAAGGAAAGAGAAGAGTTCAGAGGATTTTGTTTTGCAAATTGGGTACCAGCTCTGCCACAGTGAAGTAAAGTACCAAGCAGACTCCTGAAGCCCCTGAGTCCAGGCCTTCGTTCCTTGAGGGCATTTCTGGACCCACCCGGGATCAGAAGGAAACACGCGGCCCTGAAGGGAAGAACTCAGTCCAGACAAGATTCACCACCTGCTGAGTAAAGAGCCCTTGGGCTTTGAATAAACATCAGAGGTAGCTAGGCAACAGTCACGTTGGGCTTTGGGTGACACTGGGCTGGCTTTCGGTGTGACCTGGTGCTGGTGGCCATGAGGGAGGCCCCCAATACTCTTCCCCCAACTCCAGTAGCCCAGCACATAGAGTGAGGGAAGAGAGTGAGAGACTTTGCCTGGTAATCCAGGGAATTCGCTTATATCTTACCCAAGTCCACCAATGAGTTACCACCAGGAGTCTACAAGAGTCACAGCACTACTGGGCTTGGGGCACCTGCAGTGCTGATATGGCTGCAATGACCAAAGACTTAGATGACAACACTCAATTCCTTTTGAATATCTGGAAAGACTTATCAAGAAGGATGGGTTCAAACAAGCCCAGACTGTGAAGATTAAAATAAATACCTAACTCTTCAATGCCTAGACATCAGCAAACATCTACAAGCATCATGAACATCCAGAAAAACATGATCTCACCAAATGAACTAAATAAAGTACCAATGACCAATCTTGGAGCAATGGAGATATGTGACCTTTCAGACAAAGAATTCAAAATAGCTGTCCTGAAGAAACTCAATGAACTTCAAGAAAACACAGAGAAGGAATTCAGAAAAATATCAGAGAAATTTAACAAAGCAATTGGAAAAATTAAGCAGAAATTATGGAGCTTAAGGAATTCAATTGACAAACTAAGAAATGCATCAGAGTCTCTCAGCATCAGACTTGACCAAGAAAAATAAAGAATTCATGAGTTTGAAGACAGGCTATTTGAAA
The DNA here is from genome assembly GCF_000956105.1 of Propithecus coquereli. Classification (NCBI taxonomy): domain Eukaryota; kingdom Metazoa; phylum Chordata; class Mammalia; order Primates; family Indriidae; genus Propithecus; species Propithecus coquereli. Next base: position 1,980,989 of record NW_012138969.1, read on the forward strand.
ATGAACAGTTAGAAGAGAAAAAAAAAAAAAAGAATAGAAAAGAATGAAGCATGCCTACAAGATCTAGAAAATAGCCTCAAAAGGGAAAATCTGAGTTATTGGCCTTAAAAAGGAGGTAGAAAGAAAAGGTTTATAGAAACAAATATTAACAAAGAACTTAACAAACCTAGAGAAAGATATCAATATTCATGTACAAAAAGGTCATGGAACACCAAGTATATTTAACCCAAACAAGACTACCTCAAGGAATTTAATATTCAAGCTCCCAGAGGTCATAGATAAAGAAAAGGTCCTAAGGGAGGCAAGGAAAAAGGGAAAGAATAACATATAAAGGAGCTCCAATATGTCTGTATGTCTGGAAATCATACAGGCCAGGAGAGAATGACATGACATACTCAAAGTGCTGAAGGAAAAGAACCTTAACCCTAAAATATTATAACCTGCAAATTTATCATTCAAACATGAAGAAGAAATAAAGACTTTCCCAGACAGACAAAAGCTGAGGTATTTCATCAACACCAGACCTGTCCTATAAGAAATGCTAAAGAAATTCTTCAATCTGAAAGAAAAGGACATTAAAGAACAATAAGAAATCATATGAAGGTATACAACTTACTGGTAACAGTAAGTACACAAAATACAGAATATTCTATTGCTGTAATTGTGGTGTACAAACTACTTATATCTTGAGTAAGAAGACTAAAAGGCAAACTTATCAAAAATAACTTCTTTTTGTGAGATAGATAGTATATAGTATATAGATAGATTATATATATTATATATATACTATATACAGTATATAGTATAGTATATAGATAGATTTCATATGGATGGAAAAAAATAAAAAGTTAAAAAGGGGAATGGAGTTAAAAGGTAGAATTTCTGTTATATTTCTCTTTGCTTGTTTGTAAACAGAGTTGCCATATGTTTAAAATAATTGTTTAAAAGATGTTTTTTGCAAGCCTCATGGTAACCTCAAATCAATAAAATCTGTTGTAAACCTACAATAGATACACAAATCAATCAATATGATACATCGTATCAACAGAACAAAGGACAAAAACCATATAATCATTTCAATTGGTGCTGGTCAAAATTCCTTCATGATAAAAATCTCAAAAAACTGGATATAGAAGGAATTTGCCACAACAAAATAAAATCCATATATAACAGACCCACAGCGAGTATCATACTGAATGGGGAAAAACCGAAAGCCTTTCCCCTAAAATCTCGAACAGGACAAGGATGTCAACTTTCACTACTATCATCCTTGCTTGCAGACAATATGTTCTTATATCTAGAGAAACCTAAAAGCTTCACACAAAAAAACCACTATAGAACTGATAAACAAATTCAGTAAAGTTGCAGGATACAAAACCAACATACAAAAATCAGTAGCCGACAGTTTCTATATGCCAACAGTGAACAATCTGAAAAGAAACCAAGAAAGTAATCCCATTTACAGTAGCTACAAATAAAATAAAATACCTAGGAACAAACTTAACAAAAGAACTGAAAGATCTCTGTAATGAAAACTATAAAATCTTTATGAAAGAAATTGAGGAGGACACAAAATATAAAATGAAAATATATTCCATGTTGGTGGATTAGAAGAATCAATATTGTTAAAATGTCCATACTACCCAAAGCAATCTACAGATTCAATGTAATCCCCACCAAAATACCAATGACATTCTTCACAGGAATAGAAAAAAATAATCCTAAAATTTATATGGAACCACAAAAGACCCAGAATAGCCAAAGCCTGCCCGAGCAAAAAGAACAAAACTGGAGGAATCACATAACCTGACTTCAAATTATACTACAGAGCTGTAGTAACCAAAACAGCATGGTATTGGCATAAAAACAGACACATAGACCAATGGAACAGAATAGAGAAGCCAGAAATAAATCCACACATCTATAGTGAACTTCTTTTCAACAAAGTTAGCAAAAGCATACATTGAGGAAAGGACAGTCTCTTCAATAAATGGTTCTGGTAAAACTGATATTCATATGCAAAAGAATGAAACGAGACCCCTATCTCTTGTCATACACAAAAATCAAATCAAAATGGATTAAAGACTTAAATCTAAGACCTGAAACTATGATACTACTAAAAGAAAACTTTGAGGAAATGCTTTAGGACATTGGTCTGAGCAAGGACTTCTTGAGTAATATCCCCAAAGCACAGGCAATCAAAGCAAAATTGGATGAATGAGATCACATCAAGCTAAAAAGCTTCTGTACAACAAAGAAAGCAGTCAATGAAGTGAAGAGACAACCCACAGAAGGGAGAAAATATTTCCAAACTACCCATCTGACAAGGGATTAGTAACTACGATATATAAGGGGCTCCAACAACTCAATAGGAAAAATAAAATAATCCAATTAAAAATAGGCAAAGGATCTGAATAGATATATCTCAAAGGAAGACATACAAATGGCCAACAGATACATATATAAAAAATATATTAAAAGATGCTCAACATCATTGGTCATCAGAGAAATGCAAATCAAAACTACAAAGAGACATCATCTCACCGCAGCTAAAATGGCTT
>NW_012138969.1:1984689-2001760 GCF_000956105.1 Propithecus coquereli
TTAAAAACAAAAATAATAATAAGAAAAAAGAAACCATCATGGCCTCACATAGTCTTTTTCTAAGATTGGTAACTGTCGTCCCTTTTCCAAAATGGGGTTAATAAATTAATATGGTCTTGCTGAGATGTTTGGAAAATCTGCAAATATAAGCTACTTGAGAAATATTCAGGTACTAGCTGGATAAAGAGAGAAGAATTTACATCCTAAAAGAAATAAAAACTGCATTTTCCTTGGTCTTCTTCTCCAGGACTTGTGTGCAAGGCTAGTGGATAAGTTGTCAGTGAGTGACACCCAGGAACCCCTTGGTAACGATCCTAAGCAAATTTCAGAATTCAAAAAAGGCATCGTTCTGGCTAATAAAGGAGGTAATAAAAGGAATACACCAATTTCCAAGCTACCATCATGTGGGGGGGAGATTTTCTTTTATGGACTAAGCACGTTAACTTTCACAGTGGCCGATTTCCTTCTGAGAGCAGTAGTGTATTCCATTGATCAAGACTTTTGTAGCCTCAAGGTATCCATGTTGTGTTACTGGAAGGCAGAGAGTTGATAAATGTGACACAAATTAGAAAGAGTGGCTCACCTATGGGGAGGAATAAATGAAATAAACAGGGTGATTAAAGAAAGGAAGCTTACTCAATGCCTCTGCACTATGGTAGGATCCTCTGGAGCTATAAGCAGGCCTGGATATAAACAGCAGGAAGGCCAGAGATTAGCCACAAAGTAAATATCTGGTGACCAGTAGGGCTTAGCCCGGGAGAACATGGGTCAGTCTATCATGGAAGCAATTTATTAAGGGTCTGTTACTATATGCACAAAATACATAAAGAGGTAAACGAGAGGGTCTCTGCCCTTCTGAGATTTACACTCTATCAGGGAGACAGATTGTGCAAATAGAAGGATGGTAGAGCATGCTCAATATCGACACCTAAGAGAGTACAGCCCTGGTGTTGCAAGATCTCGGAGGATTGCTGTGGGCTTGGGTAGTTGGGGAGCGAGAGAGATCGTGCTTTTGAGCTGGGCTTTGTAGAGAGAGTAGTGCTGGATGGTTGGGTGGGTGAGAATGTGTGTGAAAGGAAGTCAAAGAGGTAGAGGGAAAAAACAGAGAGGTGCTCCCCTGTTGATTCTGGGACATCCATGAGCTCCCTGCATGCCCACAAATTATTTCCTCATTTCTTCCTTCTAAGTAACCAAGTTATATGTAAAGGAAGATGATTTGAACGAAACAAAAAGAAGGCAAAGTGCAAAGGAGGTTTTCTAGAAATCCCTAAGAACAATTCTACTGTCATTCTGGTTTTCTATTTCTTACTATGTGTATACTTGCTACCTCGATGCCGAAGATGTGAAAAACAGGAAAATGTAGGCTCTAATCATGACAGCAGCCCTTAGCTGACTGAAATGCAACAGCAGTTCTTCCCAAGAAGTTATGAATAGCAGTAACATCATCATCTGAGATTTGAATTCACTTCAGGCACACTATAGAATATTTTTAAGAGAATTTTCTTGGGCATCTTCTTAGGAGGAGATTTCAGGTCAGAAATTACAGTAAGAAATTAGTCATTAAGCACCAAAATAAAGCTGTCCCATGTCGATCTTTGCTGTCATCTGTCACATGGCCAACACAGGCCTCAGCATTACCATGCAGACAGAAGGGGGAAATGACAGTGTGGTAAATGATGACTACATCGTCCGTAAGTGTCAAAGATCTTGAGCTCTTTCTTAGAATCGCTGAATGGTTCCCATCTTCTTGATGAGCAACACCTCTTTAGGAAGGTAATAGTTCATGTCATCCAGACTGTAGAATCCTATTAAAGATGAGAGCGACACCAACTCGGTCGCCTTTTAAGGCAATAATATTCTCATCACTTGAAATGTTCAAGCCAGCATCCGAAGCTTAAGTCATGATCTCGTCCTTTTTATTTCTCCCCTCACCCACAGACCAACCCTCTGCCAGCCTCCCTCCCTGGAGAATGACATCAGCATCTATCCAGTGACCGAAGCCCAAAACCCAGACTCCTGTCTTTCTTCCTCACTGCTTCTCTCACTTCTCAGTCTGTCCCTTCCCCACCGCCCCCTCCCCACTGCCGCTGCCATTAGTCAGACTCTTACCATGACTGGGCTGGATTAGAATAACAGTCTCCTGACTGGCCTCTTTTCCTCTCCTACAACCAATTCTCCATAAAAAATCAGGAATTATCCTTTGAAAACATGGTTCTGTTCACGTTACCCCCTAATTTAAATGTTTCCCCGCTTCCAAGATAGGGTTCCAAAAATTTACTTATCATAGAAAAGTCTTCCTGCTTACCTTAAGAACCTTAACTCTTTCCATATGCTCCATTTACCATGCTCCAAGGTCCAGCCAGGACAAATTATTTTCGTGATCTCTGAATGCACCCCACTCCTTGCTTCTGCATCTTTGTCCAGGCTGCTCCTCCTGTCTGGAATGCTCTCCCCAATGACTGAGTCTACCTGGCCAACGTAGCTCAGCTTTGAAGGCCCAACTCAAGAGTTTTCTGTGAAGTCTTTCCTGTCTTCTCCCTTAAGAAAAATCATTTCTAATCCATTGCTGCCCTCAAGTCTACGCAGTCTTCTATTGTCGCATGTACCTATTGTGCTTTCTGGGTTACATGCCTGTCTTTCCTTTTAGGCTGCTGATGAGTGATGAAGCCATATTCATCCTTGCGTTGTATTTATATTCGTATTGCCAACTGGTTCCATGTCAGCCTCTGCCAAAGGGAGTGCTAGAAAGAGGCTGCAAGACTGGAGGAGAAAGAACTGATATGCTCCTTTTTGGCTCCTGGTCTATCTCCTAATCCTATGAGCATCATCTAGCAATGTTCTTTGCCTTCCTACATCAGAGGCTGAATCCAGTCTGCCATTTCTCTGGTCTTTGCAGAACCAGCCTCATTATGTCCCCCAAAGAGACACCAGCCTGAGCCAGCACCCCCTCCTCAGAGCTGCTTCCTGCAGTCGCTACTTCCACGAAACCACAGAGTTCTCTTTTCACAGTTTTAGTAACCGGGTTATCTAGTTAACAGTTCTCTGTATTAAATTTACCATTAAAATAACTTGTGTGATTTCCATCTTTTGACTGAACCCTGACTTGTAGAACCAAAGCAGAAATCCTTTAGCATGAAGGTCAAGTTCAGATTTCTTCTTGTAAAAACACCAATGGATTAAAAACATATTTAACAAACACAGAGCCACCACATAAAAGCTTGCCTCCAAAACATTCCCTGAATTTGTAATGTCTTAGCAGATAACTTTATTCAAGACACCTCCACTCCCTAAATCTTAAATTCAAAATCTTTGCTTTAGAGAACTCCTGACTAATTTCTGTCCTGACCACTGCCCTGAGCACCTGATCATATTCCCTCCTGATTTGTCATTTGTTTGTGTTCTGCCCTTTTCTCCCCCAGACTGAGAGCAGGATCATTTCATCTGTTTCTGTGAATTCCCCACAGTTCAGTTTGAAGGAGTGAAGTGAATAACCAGGCAAAGAGAAAAGTCATTAGCTTGGAGTTACCACTGTTTATGGAGTGGAAGACCTTGGGTGCGGTAGCAGCTGATAAACACAGTATCACTGGTCTATCGATTCACCAGTATAAGGTATGATCCCAGTTTCTCATGAGTGCTCCTGTTTTTCTATTGTTGTTTGGATTTAGATCTCTTATAGGTAACATTATTTTAATTTCTGTTAATGGTGACAGAGACATTCATAGAAGGAGGAGAACACGTATGGAGTCAAAGAAACCTAGGTTCAAATTCTGAATCTACCACCCACTACCTGTACGACCTTGAGAAAATGACCAAGACTCTCAGAGCCTCCATATCCTCCTCTTTAAATTAGAGCAATAATAATAATAATCACTACTGAGGTTATGTGTCAGACATGTTCTAATGTCATACATGTATTAACTAGTTTAATCCTTACAAAAACCCTATGAGGTGTTTGCTATTATTACTCCCATTTTACAGACAAGGAGATCGATCTCAGAGAGGTTAAATAACTTGCCACAAGATTACCCAGCTAGGAATTCTTGGGGCCAGTGTGTAGAACAAGGCGGTCTGGCTCCAGAGCCCAGTTTCCTAACCATAGACTCCACTGCCTCTTCTCCCGTGTGGTGTCCATAACAAGTCTGCCTGAGCTGCCATAACAAAATGCCATAGACTATGTGACTTAGACAACAGAAATTTATTTTCTTACAGTCCAAAAGTCTGGAAGTGCAAGATCCAAGTGCTAGCAAGGTTGGGTTCTCGTGAGGGCTCTCACCCTGGCTTGCAGACGCTGCATTTTCCCTGAGCGCTCACATGGCGGAAACAGAGAGAGAGGAGAGAGCAAGCTCTCTGGCATGTATCCTTATAGGCATTGATCCCATCAGGAGCACACTACTCTCATGACCTCCTCTAAACCTAATTACCTCCCCAAAGGCCCTATCTCCAAACACCATCACATTGGCGGTTGGGACTTCAACACACAAATTTGGGAGGGACACAACTCAGTCCAGAGCACATGGTTACCAGGAACCTCAGTCCACGAGTGAATACATGTCGAGGGCGTCGCCTGTGTAAGTGCTACCAACTGGCAGCTATTCTGGCACCTGGCAGGGAGTTCAGAAAGAGCTTGGATTCAGTAGCTTAGGTTCAGATTAGTTCTACCATTGAAATGACCCGGCTGACATGGACTGTTATTTTTGCTATGAACAATTTGGCATAAACTTCTACCCTCAAATAGTAGCAGAACATTTTCCTGCCATCCCTAGTGGTCAACTTGGTGAAAGGTATTTGGTTCTGTAATGTTTATTCTGTGTTCTGTTGCTAAGGAAAAGGTGAGGTAGCCAGATAAAAAGGTGCGAGATGAAAGTCGAGCCATGTCGAAGCTTTCTGCGCAACCTAAAATAGCACACGCTCCCCCTTGACCCTGCTTTGTTTTTCTTCCCAGCACCTATCACTACCTGACATATTTATTTGTTTATGTGTTGTTTGTCCTCCCACAAATAATGTAGGCTTCTAGGGGCCAGAACTTTATCTGTCTGGTTCCTTGCTGTCTGATCTTTCCCTGGGACAGTGTCTGCTCTGAGCGGTTCCCCAGTAAGTCTTTGTTGAATAAACAATGTACAATGTCTTTGACACCAGTTTTCCAGAAAATGTGAAGGATTTTTCATGTGCTATTGCTCATACCCATTTCTTAGAAGAACTGAGGATATAATCTTAAAATGTAATCAAGAGAAAGGTGGTCCAGGTAAGCGTGGAATCAAAGCTTATATTTCCTTTAGCTTTTGACAGTGAGTGCTGTTTTAGAAACGGTAGCCAGGCAGGAACTCTGACAGGAGATATTCTGGGGACAGACCTGGATAAAATGATAGAGGTGGAGTAATGAAGTTAGCACCTTGAAGAAGGTCCAATTTTGAAAATTCCTTTCAGAATTTAGTAGCAGGAAAAATGTTGTCTCTCTCAAAAAATAATGAGGACAAAATAACTCTGTGCTGTACTGTTTTTTTGGCTGTTGGGAAGCTCAGAACATGCTCACTAGAAGTAGTAATACTGGCCTAGGCTATAGCTTTAGAATATTGATTTCTCTCTCTGTCTCTATACATATATTTTTAAAAATCTATTTCTATTTTAATAAATTCATTATATGTTTCTTTTATGTAAACAGTCTCAAATTTAGAAAGTGGGATATAAATCTAAGTACCCAAGTAAAGAAATAAAGAAAAATCCTAAAGAAAACGAGGCATAGTAGGTCAGGCTGGTGGCCCTGAAGAATCCCTCTCCTTCCTAGTCCCCTGCAAGGCATGCATTTCTGCCCCTTGCCACCCCCTCTGATCCTGTCCCCACGCTTTGGATGGGCAAGGAGCGATCTCATTCAGCACATTCATCTCCTTCGGCCTCTTTTGCTCTGTCACACATACCAGCTACACGCCCAGCAAATCTGATCCTATGATCTTCTATTCAGTCTCCTTCAAGACCCCGCACTGCCCAGCAGAGAGGAAAATCCATGAGAAGCATCAACTCTGCAGCCACATTTCACGTCATGTCCCCCTCCAAATTTATGCCACGATCATACTAAATTCCCTGAGTTCCTCAGTCTACCATATTATTTCATACTTCTGTGATTTTTCCATTTTGTCTGCTTGGAAGGTTTTCCTAATTCTTGTCCATCTTAAAAATGCCTCTTTATCCTTCTGATATCTTCAGTTTAGTCAGTGTGATTCACTTTATAAGAATGTACTGAATGCCTACTACATGTCTGGAACCGTGGCCTGGGGTTCCCGGGCTGCCAAGCTTAACTCCCTCTGTGAGCTCCCTTGACTCTTCTTGACTGAATCACTTCTCCCTATATCTTACCTTGAATTCCTCATCTAGTCCTCTATTATTTTGTTTCAGTCCACAGTTAGACAGGGACTTGCTTAAGCTTATGGTTTATTTCCTCTGCCTGACTCTGAGTTCACGGAAAGCAGGAAACATCATTTATTCATCTCTGTTTCTTCAGGGTACAGAAGCAGGCACACAGTGGGTGTTGATGTGAACTAAAGACATGACAAGCAGAAAGAGCCACCAGAACGAGCCTTTCACATAGTAGGTGCTTAGTAAACACTTGTTTAATGGAAGAGAAAATGCAGTTCAGAGATACCCAGTGACTGGGAAAGAAAAAGGAAAAAGGGGTGGAGAAGATGCATGAATGATAAGTGTACCTGTGCGAGAATCACATGTTTTGGATGAGGATGTCGTGAATGAACCTTTGCAGGTATATTTAGTTTGATTCAATAAATATTCCTTGGACATCAACTATAAATAGGAAAGCTGCCCGAGCGGCTGAGGTCCGAGCAACAAGGCAGGCATGATGCACACCTGTGAAGCACCACTGTATTGGAAGTGTGGACTCTGCAACCAGAAGAGCCTTGGGTTTAAGTCCCAGTTTCAACTCCACCACTTACCATCTGTGTAACTTTGGGCAAGTTACGTATCCTTTTTGAGCCTATTTCCTATATAAAATAAAAATAAAAAATATCCGATTCATAAGTGTTTATGAGTTTAAATGAGATAAATTACCTAGAGTATAAGGTACGTGGTAAGGATGCTATAAATGCTAGTTATCAGTACAAATGGCCAAATGAGATATCAAGATGATGCTCTAGGTTTACCTTCAAATTAAAAATAAAAAGCAACAATAATTCTCAAGTAAGTATAAAAATGTTTATCAGCCCACACCAAATATTTAAGTTGAACCATATAAACTGATCAATATTGAATGGCTTTTGACTCATTAAAATGGCAATATCCTTTTATGGCCCATTTTTTCCTGTATGGTACAGGTGGTCACAGGCCATTCAGAGACAAATTCCTTAGATTTCCTCTGTGCACTCTGATCTCTTTCCTCCCAGCCAGCTTGTTCATTTCTGCGTGTTCACAACACGAGCTCCGCTTATTTCCGAAAAGGACCGGAGGAGGCTCAATTCCTATAGCAACGATGCTGTCCGTGCAGTTCATTTGGTAATTAATCATATACTGCCTTGTGACCAATCAATCCCCCATCACCTTGAACTGTTATGTAAATCCTGTATGGGTTTAGCTTTTTGCAGGCCAAAGTCTTTTAATAGGGATAGAGAACTCCCAGGCTACCTTGGAAGGAGAATGGAGAAAGTACCCATCATGTGTTGTAGAACATGGACTTAAGGAGGTGGAAACAGGGGCCTGGCGAGGACAGTTGAATGGCTGTCACCAGCCGCCAGATGATAGGCCCAAGGAAGAGAAAGGACTTGTTCTATTCGACTTCAAGATGTAAAGAAATGGGATCCACAGATTCTTGAGCAAGAGGGTAGGAGGTCCCTCGTCCCCAAAATAAGTCTGAGGCATGTCGTTGTGCCTCAACTCTGTTAAGGAAATAAAGAGTGGTGCCAAGATACAGAGCTGCAGAGCAATTTAAAACGTGCTTTCTAGGCAGTGAGCTGCCCAAGAGGGTATGGCATTTCTGGAAGGTTGAAAACTACTGGACTAGAGGGTCTATTTCCTCCTCCTGGCTTCCTTTCTTGTTTCTACACTGTTCATTCTCTAGGGACAGGAGTTGTGTTCGGTCTATTCTTGGGTCCCCCATAAGGTCTAGCCCAGTGGTAAAAACACTGCGGGTACTTACGGAAGGTCTGCTGGAGTGACAGACTGGCCCATCCCAGTCGCTCCACCTGACAGGGCATAGCGATACAAGAGGGCAGCAAATCCTCATACTTAGGATAATTCTGGATAATCTTGGTACTTCGGGTCCCTAACGGATTCTGTAGCTCTCAACTTTAGCTTGAGATTTTAAGGGCATACCTGGCAAAGCTGAATATAAAATCATCATTATCCCCATTTGTGGACCATGCTTTTCTATACAGTAATCCTGTCTCCCTGGACCTGCCGCATAGGTGAGACGTGTACTAGCATTCTCATTTTAATGAGGACTCCGAGGTTCGGAATGGTTAAGGAACTTCAGGCCACACAGCTAGTAAGGGGGCAGGCGACAGTTAGGTCTTCTGACTTCTGCGTCTGATAAGTTCTTCTCAGGAACACGCACAGAAAGCCCAGTCGGAAGAGGGAGGATGCAGCAGAGACGGGGCTGGGGTGAGACGTCGGGACGTGTCACCGCCCGCAGCATCTCCAGGCGCGGTGGCTGCGCCCGGCCGCTCTGCGCAGGCGCCCTTGCTCTCCGCGGAGGGGCGCGCTCTCGCTCTCCCTTCGGCTCATCCCGAGTTTCTGTCGAGCGCGAGGACCGAGTTATTGTTTCTTCCCAAAGGAGGTAGAACGAGTTCAACCTCTGCTTTGAAATCGATCTCGGTGGAGGCCTGTCCGCCGGCCACCGGCGTTTCCCACGCGCCCCGCCCGTCCCCAGGGCCGCAGAACAGAGGCCGAGGCTTCAGCTGGGTCCGGGGAGCTTCTCACTGGGCGGAGCCGGCGAGGCTGCGAGTGACAGCACCTGCCGGCGGGCAGGAGGCCCGCAGCCAGGCAGGCAAGATTATCTCACTGATTTATTCTCCGTGTCTGAGCCGAGATCCTGCCTCTAAACCTGGACCAAATCTCCTCTCAGCTACTGCCTTCCCTCCCTCCCTCCTGCGAGGCTGCCACAGCCACAAATGGCCCCTGGCTTAGAAACGCTACATATGCTCTCCTAATTAATATGTGACGCGGCGTCTCACAGCTACCACGGCGGTTTGGAGGCTGTCTCTCTGTGGAGTGAAAGGCAGATGACAAGCGAGCTTTTTGCCTTTCATATGCCTCTAGACTGTGACATGTCCCAGTGGACAATCCAGGCAGCTAGGGGCCTCTCCCTTCAGCAAGAGATGTGACAGGTGTCAGGAAAATGAGATGGCTCCCTCTTCATTTCAAAAGCTTGCCTCTTGCCAAGTGTCCAGGCACAGTAGCGACCAGGTGGCTCACTTTGTCTGATGGGCGTACAAAGGTGAGGCGTGTGTCCCAAAGCCGACCCCAAAGCCTCAGCACTTCTCAGGGAGGTGACTGGTTAGGAAAGATCTATGCCTCCTGCTCTCAGCATGACTCGAATTTACCCTGTAGCCTTAGGCAAGTTGCCAAACCTCTCTATACCTCTGCTTCCTCGACTGTAAAATCACTGTTCTGGAGCTCGTTAATAGTCCTGGGGAAGAGTTAATAAAACGAGTTGTGATACACAGAAGTAAATATTAATTAAAGCTGACAACGACAGTGGTTTTGCAAATATAAAATCACTGTAGGAAAAAAAAGCTTATCTGATTCTTCTGGCTGGCTCCCAGGTAATATTATAGGAACCATTACACAAAAAGACTGATATTTTCAATTTATTCTCTTAGCTCATACGGCTTTATATTTAGACAGCTGTCTAAGGGGACACCATCAATATACCATTAGTCACAAGTGGGGAAAAGGTGTCTGTGAGGGCATGTCACTAATCGGCAGCACCCTTGCTGTGGGCGTATCAGCAGGGCACACCAGCTGGGATGCTGGAGGAATGGGCCACATCCCACTGGGGAATGCAGCAGATCACAAATGGGCCAGCGGCGTCCCAGGCCAAGAGTCTAGTGAACCCCAAAGGCTGAATGTCCAGTTCGGGACAAATTAAGGCAGAGCTATGCTTGTTGAGGAGAAACACATACAAGAAATTCAAAAGTCTTTTGTCCCCAGTTTTCTTAAGGTTCAAGAAAAATCTATTCGCCCTGAATTTAAGTTAAGGTATTTTTTTCCCCAAGGCATTTGATCATCCCTTACTGACCGCATCCTACCCACTGTGAGCACTTCTCTCCTGAACACTGGGGATGTGAAGGATGCGAAAGGTGTGGTGACGGCATTCAAGGAGCTCGCGGTCCACTCAGGAAGCCGGACGAGAGGTCGACAGTCTTGCTACGGGTGGCACGTGCTCTGGAGAAGCAAGCCCAGGGTGCTGTGGGAGACAGAGGGGCATCTAGATGCAGCTGGAGCAGGACTTCCGGTTAAAGACGTCCATGTGCTTAACTTCTCTCTCTCTTTCCCGAGACCTAGGAGAGAGAGAAGTGATTGCAGTCAGTGATTGTAATGGAAGAAAATTCTGGGTATAAACCCACAATGAAGTAGAAAAGGAGATGCGTGCCTTCAGACAAGAGACTTAACAAATTATGGAAGAAATGAAGTGGGTGCCAGAGAGGTTCTGGGGAAGCAGACGGACTCGGTCCTGCCCAGGTCTCCAGAGGTGGGTGGTGAGAGAGGGAAGGAGGGGAGGCCATGGCTGAGAAGTAAGGCCCAGAAAGACTCAGCAGCTGGAACTCGGGCCTGGCGTAAGTGGGAGCTAGAGTATGATAGGCTGCAGAACACCGAAAGATCATGAGAAGGGCTCTTGGTGAGACCACCCCTCTTCCCTCCAGCGTATTCAGCAGCTGAATATCAATCTCCAAAATAAATTAGGCTGTCCTTCAAAGCATCAGATGGCCCCAGAAAGTACACCTCAGGGCACTTAGAAGTCCTTCTGAGTAGAGAAGGCCTTCTACTCCATCACCCTAATGCTATGGTTCTTGACGGTGAGTGATTTTGGCCCCCAGGACATTCAGTAGTGTCTGAAGAAGACAGTTCTGGTTGTCTGGGAGGACAACTTGGGAGAGGCACTACCAGCATCTGGAGAGTGGAGGCTGGGGATGGTACTAAACACCCTGCAATGCGTAGGAGAAACCCACCCAACAAAGAATTACCTGGCCCCAAATGTCGATAGTGTCAATGCTGAGAAATGCTGCTCTAAAGTCAAGTCCTTCCGTTTACAAACCCCATGCCTGTGAACTCCAAACAGTGCTCCATAACCGTGTCAGCAATGTCTTATTTCGGTCGCTGAGGACCTGGCCAGTGCGGGGTGCCGTAGGAGATGCTCTATGGCAGATCCATGAGATGGTTGCTGGGGACATGGAGGGGAAAGGTGTATCAGTATTGCTTTGAAAAACTCTGAAACAATACGGCCAAACTTTTAAAAAGAAGAATAAGAAAGCATGAGAATTAGAAAACAAGCAGCTCCTGTAACGTGCTAAGAGTGAAAAGGGGCCTTTCCGAGTTGGCCACAGTACCCACCGATGGCCAGCAGAGGGCAGGTGGGGCAACAGAGCAGGAGACGGGGAATTTCTGCCCTCCAACGATGCAATTCCGATGAGAATACTTTATCGGAAGTCAGGAGTTCAACTGGAGTTAAAAGCATGAAGAAATAGAGAAGACAGGTCCCCACTGACTCCAGGAAAGCGGAGGTTTCACACGGTTAAGAGATGAGACCGTGGAAGAACTGTGGAACCCAGAGCACCAAGGCTGAGGGGTGAGGGGCCAGAGTGGGGTTTGGGATGGGAAAGCCCAACCCCTTGCCAGGTGCTATGCTCACCACAGGGCAGGGAGGAATAGGCCTCTGACATACCTTCAGATGGCGACTGGGGCTGCCACTGTTCCCCCTCTCCTCTCGGCCTCTGCTTTGCCTGTTATAGGTCCAGCGCCGGCTATGGCGATCACAGGGCAGCTGAAAGGACTGACCTGCAGGGCACGCAGCGATGTGAGTGTATCTGGAAGAACAAATTCAGAGCTGGTGGGGAAAGACGAACCCTGGCTGTGGTTGGAATTAGGCTATTCAGTGAGCAAGTTCCAGCCAAACAGTCCCCTGCTGGCCCTGCAAATCCAGCATCACACTCTACAGCTGCTTGAAAAGTCACTCTATAGGTACATTTTTATAAAAATAAAGCAACGAAGAAGAGTTAAGACACCCCTAGAGGGGTTTCAGACAAGACCTGGAATTGCTCTGGGTCAATAAAGGTAAAATTCTCTCCAGAATCGACAAACAGGGCCACACATTTTAATCATCACCGATTATAGTTATTTACTCATTCTCCAAGTTTATTTCACGGATGTCTGTAAGAGAATCAGGTCTGAATGTTTCAGAAATTTCACTTATTTGCGGTGTATATCTAGCCAAGTGGGCAATGAGAAGGTTTGACACTCAGGAATTTGGGCTGGAGATGGTATATCCTCCACCATGCTTCTAGGAAACAAAATGCTGGCCTACTCCAGAAACCCAATAAAACTACAACACAAAATTCAAGCCACAGGTGTGGAACGTTCTGGTTTATTTGCTATTTTAAAAAAATACTTTCTGCCCATTATCTATCAAAACCAGAAACAAATAACCCTCCCATACCCAAAAAGTGAGGAAAGAAACTACACATTATTTACGTGCTGGGCATTTGTTCTGGGATTTAATCCTCAGAACAGCCAATTGAATTAGTATTATACCATCTTACAGATGAAGAAACCAGAGTTCTAAGATATCGCTATAATAATCTAAGAAGTTTTTAGTAAGTGTCTTCTACATCAGGAACTGAGCTATACTCTGGGAAAAAAAAAAAAAAAAAACAGACAAAAAGACAGTCTCTCCCGTCTGTAGGATCTAGTATGTGCACTGACAAGTACACACTGGAAATATGATAATGGAAATAGAAATCTCTGGGATCTGCCTGAAGGAGTCAGGGATAATTTCAGAGTGAGATGATACCAGCTGATTTTTAGAAGAATAGGGATTTTCCAGTCTTCTTGTCGACCTAATGCTCTAATCTCGTACTGTTGCAAAGCAATATCTCCAATTTCCATGGAAACTGCCTGAAAACAGTTTATAAATTTAAAATAGGTAGAGATCGATATTGTCTGATGCATGCCAGTGTCTCCTTACAGCTGGTAGAGTTTTGTGGCCCATTAAGAACCTTTTGGGAGGCCAGGCGCGGTGGCTCACGCCTGTAATCCTAGCACTGTGGGAGGCTGAGGTGGGCGGATCGTTTGAGTTCAGGAGTTCGAGACCAGCCTGAGCAAGAGTGAAATCCCATCTCTACTATAAAACTAGAAAGAAATTAGCTGGACAACTAAAAAATATATAGAAAAAATTAGCCAATCATGGTGGCGCATGCCTGTAGTCCCAGCTACCCAGGAGGCTGAGGCAGAAGGATCGCTTGAGCCTAGGAGTTTGAGGTTGCTGTGAGCTAGGCTGACGCCACGGCACTCTAGCCCAGGTGACAGAGCAAGACTCTGTATCAAAAAAAAAAAAAAAAAAAAGAACCTTTTGGGGATCCTTGGATGAGGCAAAACTGATAAAATGGCTCACCAGCTGGATGTCACCACTGGCTTCTTATCTAGTGACTGCATTCACCAGAAACACCACAGGGGGCAATTGAGCCATCTGGCTCTTCCAGCGGTCCTGTCTCAGTAGCCTCACTGGCGTGCACGTTTAGGTGACAGTCTAGGAAGAGAGGCTAACATTAGTGGGGGACCACTCAGGTCTGTGATGGCAGAACCTCTGTAAGATTTCTCCAGTTACCAATATTCCCTTTCAAACATCAGTTGAAGCTAAAAGGAAAAGTGACGACTGTCAGTGAGAAAGCAGATTTTAGTCTTGGGTATTCTATGGTGACAATAGCTGCCATCACAGGGCTGGCTCACCATTGTGTTATTAATTAGAAGAATATTTATTGTCACATCACATCTCAAGGGATATCAAAGCATGCTTCTCATTGCACTGAATTACTTTGAATAAAATGATAGTTCATGATACGTACTCTAATTCCTTTTAAAGACTTTTAAGTCAAGCATTGTCAGCCCCAAGAAGTCAGTGCATGGGCAGCAGCTATGTGATTAAAAGTGGCTCGTGGACTCTGGCTCTAGAGAAATAAGAAAGGCCAAAATCCCTTTGACTTGCCTGGAGACCTTATGGAATATTAATATAGAGGGTTCATAATAGGCAATATAGTTCATTTTAATTAGGATCTCACAATCCTAGAAATTAAGCTGGAGAAGATCTATTAGGTCATCTGGCCTGTTGCCTCCCCCATCCCCTGTTCAGTACAGGGTTGTTCCCTGGGGTATGTTCACAAATGCACGGTTCAGTCTAAATTTAAATGACTGCCACTATGAGGTCTACGTCATTCCCTTTGGGAAACTATTACGCAGTCTAATGGATTTTAGCATGATTATTTTTTTCCCCCCGGAGATTCAGCCCAAATTTCTCTTTGCTTGAGTTTGTCTCATTTTTCCTCATTATATACCCTCAGATTCAGAAAAATCACAAAAATGACAGTGAGAATGACCCAGTCCTATTTTCTACTCTTTAGCAATAAAGATGGAAATCGTCCCAGACTGCTTTCTCGGTTTCACATTTTTGCTGGTGAGCTAGAACATCACGAACCCTTTTCACTCATAGTAGACATTCTACTTTCCTCGTAAAAGGAATCCACAAAATTACCAGGGTGGGGCAGTTTTGAATTTCAGTGGTGATGGTGCATTTGACATGATTTGTGTCACCCTACCTTGTCTGACCCCCCAGGTAAACAGCAATACATTTGCTAAGATTTGTGCTGCTATCTGTATCTTTAGAACAGAGGAAATCATTCTGGGTTTTTGGAACCTAAGACTTTACCTTCATTAGAACAATTTGCCAACCGGTCAAGCTACCCAGTCCATATTATATTTCTTGGGTGGCACGCGGTGGCTCACTCCTGTAATCCTAGCGCTCTGGGAGGCTGAGGCAGGAGGATGGCTTGAGCCCAGGAGTTTGAGGTTGCAGTGAACTATCATGATGCCACTGAACTCCAGCCTGGGCCACAAGAGTGAGACTGTCTGAATAAATAAATAAATAAATAGGAATACATTTCCTTGGATCACACCCAAAGAATCTTAGAACTTCAAGTTGACTAGGTAGATATAAAGAGGTTTGGATCTTCGTTATGTTGTATATGTCACATATGCGCACATGCATGTACAGAGAGAAGCAGTAGCACCAGAAGAAGGAAAAATAGCAGCAGGGCCACAAAAGAAAATATGCCCCACATTGACAATCCCCTCTTTATAAAGGAGAATTGAATCCCATGCGTGGTGAGACTGTGACTCATTAGAATTCCTTAATTAAAGAGGAAGACCTCCCCGGCTGATTTTATTTTCTTGGGTTTATTTTTGTTATTATTACTACTATAATATGAGAAAGACAGCAATGCCCTGCTTTGAGAGAGGATCATTCTTCTGAGTAGCACATTACGCTGGGAAAACACTAATGAATTCAGAGCACAGTCAGGACTGAATTGCAGCTCTTTGCTGTCGCACAGCAATGGTCCCCGAATACAGTTGCCCTGAATTATTACAGTAGATGGCAACTTAGGCTGAGTGAGATGGATGGAGAGGAAATGACACGCCAAGGGTGATCTAATGATGGAAAGGGCATGGTGTACATACGACCGCACCTCTGTTTCCAAGGACAGGTCATCCATCCATCCATCCATTCTTCTATTCTTTCCATCTTCATTTTCTGCATGCCCTTGGGGGCCAGCTACGGTGCTAAGTACCAGGGATAGCTGTCTTGGGCTGTTGGAAGGAAGTGGCAGGTCACACATCAGCACTTTAACAGAAAACACTTATACTTTCGCCTTCCTTTTCATTGGAAGTAAAAGCCAATTTAAAATCTTTTGAAATGGATTACACAATTCTGTAAAGCTGTATAAAGTGAGAGAAAATGGCATAATAAATGCTTGTCTGCCCACCATCTAACTTTATCAAATCTTAATATTTTGACATATTTGCTTGAGATTTTGCAAAATATTAACATATAACAACATAATTGAAGCCTCTTTTGTACTCCTCCTCTAAGCCATTCCACAGGTAGCCATCATCCTAAATTTCGTGTTTATCATTCCCGTTCATATCTCACGCTCCTCTCCACATACGAGTCTTAGGTGTGAATCCATAAATAACAAACAGGACTGTTTTATCTGCTTTTAAACTTCATATAAATGGCATCTTTTATGCCTATTCTTCTGTTATTTGGGTTTTTAAAAATTCGACATTATGTTTTTTGAGGTTTATCCAGGTTAGTACATGTAATTCTAGTTCATTCATTCCAATTTCTATACAAAATTCCATTGTATGACTGTACCACACCCTATTTATTCACTCTGATGCTCAGATAGTTTCTTGGTTTTTGTGTGTGTTCTATTGCTAACAATATTGCAATCAACTTGCTCCTATAAATCTCATATGCAGATGGGAGTTTCATTAGATTATATGCCCAGGAGTGGAATCTCCGGCTCAAAGTGATGGTGACTAGGTTCAAAGTCGTGTGGGAGAATTCTCACCTATCTATACCCTTTCTTATACTTTAAAAATTGTTGTCATCTTTATGAGTGAGTCGTAGCATTTTATTGTGGCTTCCATTGTAGTTCATTAGTTTGTATGAACCTTGAGTATCTTTTCATGTGTTTATCGGCAATTAATGACTATCAGCCTATGTTTTGCCTATTTTCTGTGTATTTTTCTTATTGAGTTGTTCTTTCAAAATTCTGGATACCAGGGCTTTATTAATTATTTATGTTTCTTGTATTTTCTCCTAGTCTTGGGCTTACCTTCAATCTTTGTTTATGGTGACTTTCATTAAAAAGAAGTTTACATTAACTATAACCTTAATGTATGTTTAATGTACATTGAATTTGTCACTGTTTTCCTTTATGATTTTTGCGTATTGTCTAGAGAATCCTTCCCTATCCCTTAAGTCAAAAATGCTTCATATATATATATTTTTTTTTAAATA
>NW_012138969.1:2005530-2006110 GCF_000956105.1 Propithecus coquereli
TTTTAATTGAAGACAATTACAATGAATATTTAGGAATTTCCTAATGCTAGCATTTTTTCCCTCAAAAATAGGAAAACACTGCTTTTTTTTTTTTTTCTTTTTTATTATCACAGTACCGTTTTCTACCAAGACTGGTCTTGCTGTATTGGTCAGCTTTACCACAGTAATCACCAATTCTTTGTGGCTCACGGCAGCATTTGCTGTTCACTCACGTCGCTGAAGCTATGGGCTCAGCTCCAAGCTGTAAATCAGCTGCCGGCTCCATGTGTCCTTTTCCTTCTGGGACCCAGGCTGAGAGATCACAGGGTGTGCTATTCCCACAGCACAATGAAAGAGCCAGAGAGGTGGTGACGACCTGCAATGCCTCTTAAAACTTCTGCATGAATGATCCGCACAGAGTCACACGGCAAAGGTCAGAGACGTGTAATCCTCTTACAGGGAAGGGAGGTGAATAATTGCAAACTACAAAGCAGTCCACCACGGCTGACTTCAGATCCACTGTGGTTCTACACAGTCCTACTAACAGACTTCGGTTGGCATATGGAAAAGCTTGCTTGCCATCTTTCTTGAGACTGAGCGT
>NW_012138969.1:2006160-2009630 GCF_000956105.1 Propithecus coquereli
TGCTACAACAATGTGATGGTTAATTTTATGTGTTAACTTGAATGGGCTAAGGGATACCCAGATAGGTGGTGAAGCATTATTTCTGAGTGTGTCTGTGGAGGTATTTCCTAAAGAGGTTAGCATTTGAATCAGTAGATCAAATAAATAAGATCGCCCTCACCGATATGGGTAGCCGTCATTCAGTCTGCTGAGGGCCTGAATGGACAAAAGCACAGAGAGAGCGAATCTGCTCTGCTGAGCTGGACTGGACCATCCATCTTCTGCCATCCGACACCTGCTCTCTGGTTCTTAGGCCTTTGGGTTGGACTGGAAATACACCACCAGCTTTCCTGGTCCTCCAGTTTGTAGACAGCGACCGTGGGACTTCGCAGCCTCCATAATCCATGAGCCAATCCCTCATAATAAATTACTTTCTATATATCTTAATATATCCTATCAATTCTGTTTCCCTGGCGAACCCCAACTAATACGAATGCTGGAAAAGGTCTTGATGCCCATAAGGTAAGTCTTCACTTTGTTCTTTTTCAAAATTGCCTTTTGTCATCCTTTGTCCTTTGCTCTTCCATATAAAACGCTGAATCCCAAATGCCATGAGGGAATCAATAGACTAGTCCCAGAACTCTGGACATTGGAGCTGGCTCATCTTTGCTGTGACTGATGTTACTGTCTGAGGCACTAGAGAAATGCCGGCATATGCTAAGTGTTTACGTACACTGGCTCATTTCAACCTCACAACAACCTATGAGGTAGGTGCTAATTATTATTCCCTTGTTCTGGTGGATGAAACTGGGGATTGGTGAAATTAAATAATTTGACCAAGGCTTCAGGGTTATTACAAGGCATAGCCAGAGCACATCGGCTTAAATCCATTCTAATCATACACCAGGGCTTACCTGGACATCCAAAAACTTAAAAAATATTTTGCATTTACTGACAAGGCAAGCAATTTAAAATTATTATCCTCTTCGTTTTACCAAAGAAGAAACTAAGGCACAGACAAGGTGCATGCTTTGTCTAATGTCCTATAGAACGCTTATTGCAGAATGGAGCTTAAACATTCCTTGACCTTTCCTGTATGAAAACTCCTTCTTCCACTCCCACCCCCATTCCTGCCCACTAGCTCCTGCCCCCGTGCCCAGCCAGGTCAAACAATGGGAACGCGCAACTAAGAGGCTCCAGTGAGGTCCTGGTCTGACCCAACACTCCTGTGTCCTCAGCGGGCCATGGCGCCAAGCAAGTGAAAACTGATTTTAAAGATGAAATGGCTTCTTCAGCCTGTGGTTTCTGGGCTGCTTAGTAACACCTTCGTTTCATTTTGAAAAGCGAGTAGTGGTATGGGAGTGCAGATCAACACAACAGAGATCTCTCCTGCCGATGACAGCTTTTGCCAGATGACAGGGCATGCACGTTTTCTAGGAAATCTGTAAAACAAAAGGGCATAAATGCCGGCAGCATCGAGGGCAGGTCTGTAGGAGCAGCTTACACAGAAAGTAATGAGATAAGAAAACATTGGTTAGGAGCTGTCAAGGGAGCCAAAGAGAAAAGCATGTTATAAAGAGATAGTCATCGACCCAGGCTGCTGTTTGGAGGACAGACCCCGTCTGTCATTAGCCCCTTTCAGTATAAATCTTAACTAGGCCACCAATGTGCTCAGTGACTTTGAGGAAGTCACTCCAGATAGCCTGGTCTCAGTCCCCTTATCTGTGAGAGGAGTCCCCCAGGGGGCTTTCACTAAGGGAAAGGAATCGGGCTGGTTTGAAGAAAAAGCACAAGCCTATTCATGGGCTCTTGTTCTCCTGGGGCTGTGGGGAACACCTCATTTCTCTGCAGCCTGGAGGTGAGGAAGTGTGGGGCCGTGGGAAGGAGTCACAGAATAAGGTCAATTTACTCTGGAGTCCCCCACGGGCAGCTTATGTACTGAGAGCTTGATCTCTCCCCAATTTTTCTCCACTCTCTTGGGTTGCAAAACAGCCACGGCAAATCATGTCATTTCCCCACAGGCTGGTCCTTCTTCTCCAAGGGAAGATTATAGTGTGGCCAGCCCAAGACAGGGCAAGAGATGTGAAGGCTCATGTGAGGTACACTTTTGTCAGCACCTAAAGCAACCAGAGGAAGGTGAGGACAGGAGGAGGGATTAGGTGGAGGATCCCCGTGGTCTTGGCTCCCTCTGTGCAGCCGCAGAGGCTGGAGAAAGACAGCGAGAGAGCCCCGGGCCTCCGAGGAATTGCGGTGCTGGCCAGAGGCCCCAGGAAGGAGCCAGGCCCAGCCCTGCCCTCTGGAACGAGAACACTTCCTACCGGTTTCGTTATTAATGAGGTAATTATTGTGTGTGTCTATGCACCTGTGCCTGATTCTCAGCCTCTCTGCATTCCTTCTCTAAGCGATGTGGTTCCCTCTGCTTTACCTTCCTCTAGCAGGACGGGATGTGCCAGGTGGGATTCAATCCCCAAAAGGACTTTCCTCACTAGCGGTGATCACAATTGCACACACACACACACACACACACACACACACACACAAAGTGTGGGTACGTGTCCTTCAAAGTGCACCGGCCCCTTGGGGCACACGACATAGAGGTGCCTCCCAGATGGGTACAAACGCCTTCAGTGTCCTCAAGTTTTAACAGACTACACAGTCCAAAAGTGACTGAATGATACCAAAGTATAAAACTCCCAACCCCTAGAGTTTCACTTTGTATATATACTGTGGATATTTTCAAACTCTTCGTAATAGGATCCATGTGCAAATTAATCCTTGACTATCTCACATGAGAATAACTACCATGCCTACCACCAGATGGCTCAGAGGATGACCAGGTTAATCAAGGATTGAAAGGGGCTGGTGAATATTGACATTATAAACTGAAAAATGGAAATCAGAAGCAATGCTGTAAGCCAAAGGAGGTAGAAGGTAAATATGGAAGTAGATATTGAGGTTAATTAGGTTTTGACTACTTCTAAGAAACCAGCGCATGGCTCATTATAACTGACGGCATTAGACTAGCAATCTGTGTATTAGGAAAATTGTTCAAAAGGGGTTGGCCCTCTTTTTGTGTAAGGCAAAGGACAGGTTGTTAGTGGTCAGGAGAGTAGGTAATAAACTGACTGTCCCCCAGTTCTCTGCTTAACTAACTGGTAAACCCCTTCCCTGTTTGCTGCCTCACCATATGTCTCTGCGTCTGCCAAATGGTGATAGAAATGCCTAAGCTGCCTCCTAATGGAGAACGTGAGAAAGAGATGTCGTGTTATTATAAAATTAGCAAACACTAGAATTCACCAGTAACCACCCAATGCTGACAGAGCATTTTCATTCTACGTCATTCGATCCTCACAATAAGGCAGTGGATGAAACCCTAGCAGACACTGGACCCCCTTTGTATGACCAATATTATTAAAATGCCATGTTTACTATTAGAAATGAAATAACAGACACTACAACTTCAATACACATGAGATTTTTAAAGAGATAAT
>NW_012138969.1:2013415-2030207 GCF_000956105.1 Propithecus coquereli
TTTGGTTACATATATTGCCTTTGCATCGTCCAAGCCAGAGCTACAAGGGTGCCCATCCCCCAGACAGTGTGCTCCACTTCATAACCCATTAGTTATGAATTTATGAATCGCCTCCACCTCCCTCCCACCTGTCCAACACCCGATGAATATTACTTCCATGTGTGCACCTAAGTGTTGATCAGTTAGTACCAAGCTGATGGTGAGTACATGCGGTGCTTGTTTTTCCATTCTTGCGATACTTCACGTGGAAGAATGCGCTCTAGCTCCAACCAGGATAATACAAGAGGTGCTAGTTCACCATCGTTTTCTGTGGCTGAGTAGTACTTTATGGTATACATATACCACATTTTATTAATCCACTCATGTATTAGACACTTGGGCTGTTTCCACATCTTTGCAATTGTGAATTGTGCTGCCATAAACATTCAAGTGCAGATGTCTTTATTATATGACTTTTTTCCCTTTGGGTAGTTGCCTAGTAGTGGGATTGCTGGATCAAATGGTAGTTTTATTTTTAGTTCTTTGAGATATCTCCGTATTACTTTTCATAGAGCTTGTAGTAATTTGCAGTCCCACCAGCAGTGTATGAGTGTTCCTATCTCTCCGCATCCATGCCAGCATTTGTTGTTTGGGGACTTCTTTATAAAAGCCAGTCTCACTGGAGTTAAATGATACCTCATTGTGGTTTTGATTTATATTTCCCGATGATTAGAGATGTTGAGCACTTTTTTATATGATTGCTGGCCATTGTTTTGTCTTTGTTTGCAAAGTTATGTTCATGTCCTTTGCCTGCTTTTTAATGGGGTTGTTTGATTTTTTTCTTGTTAATTTTCTTAAATTCTATACAGATACTAGTTACCAGCCCTTTATTGGATATGTAGCATGCAAATATTTTATCCCATTCTGTAAGTTGTCTATTTGCTCTTATGACAGTTTCCCTGGCTGGGCAGAAGCTTTTTAATTTGATCAGGTCCCATTTATTTATGTTTGTTGCTGCCGTGATTGCTTTGGGGGTCTTCTTCATAAATTCTTTGCCTAGGCCAATGTTTTCTTTTCCCCATTCACACATTCACTGGCTGCTTTGCCAAGGAAGCAGACTCTTATCCACAGGTCCAGGTTTCCAGATAGTGAGTGGCAGGGAGATAATTAGTGGCCAACTGCAAGGCTGAGAGTGGCAGTTAGAAATCCCAGGAAAGACGTAAAATAAGCCCTATTCTTTGCTACCATGTATCATAGGAAGATAACCAACACGAAGAATACAGGGCTGGTAGGAGCAATCAGGAAGGCAGACAGGCCAATGCTTGGGTTATGCATTCATGGTTCTATAAAGAAAATCAAAATATCAAAGACAAAGTAAGTGTGACCTGAATATAAAATGATTACATTCTTTAAATACGGTGACTTTTACTTCTCCCTGAAAAGTCTTCTCTATTCAGAACTATCTCCACGGGCCTGTCACAGCACCTACAATTCCACTAAGGAGCCGAATCTTTTTAGTTTGCAAAGAATTTCCACGTGGAAGAACACTGCATATTGTTTTTGACTCACAACAAGCATGGGTGATGGGAAACGCAGGCACAAATCTCTCAAGCTGTCCCATGAGTCCATCTCCTCTCGCTCCACTGTATTCACATTTCTGCCATCTCCTTCCAAGGCTAGGACAGTAGCCTCCTTGCTGGCCTCCCTGCCTCCGCCTCTTCTCCACAGAACAGCCAGAGTAGCATCTACTAAAGGCTAGTTCACATCTCACGCCCCTGCTTCAAACTTCAGAGGCCTTCTGTGTCCTCGGGAGAACGGCCAGACTGAATGATAAGGGCTGCAACGGTCCCTGCCGACCTCTCCAGACCCGCGATTCACCGCTGCCATCACCCTGTTCCATGAACTGGTTGTGGTTCCTCTCTCTTGCCTCCAAACCTCTGTACCCACAGCACCGTCTGACTGGTGTATCTTTCCTGTTCTGCCTCCCCTGGTAGGAGGTCCTTTACAAAACCTCATGGTCTGGATGTGGGGTTCCATGGGATTCTGCACAAACCTCTGTCACAGAACATGTCATTCTCCATTATTATTGTTATGGCTGTTTCATTGTCCGTATGGAGATTGCATATTCCTTGAATACTGTGTTCATGTATGTTTCCCCAGCATCCAGGCATGGCATAAAGTGGATTCAGAGTAAATAATTTTTGAATAAATAAAGGCAACATTTCGATAAGGAAACTCATGATCAAAGGAGTGTGGGTTTACTTAAGGTGACTCAAGCTATTTGTTACTCAGATCAGGCAGGCATCTGCAGTTTTTCTGGTTAAGATATTAATCTTTTCTTCCTGAACAAGACGCCAAAATCCTAGTCATGAAAGAAATGTATGCCTATATGACAAAAGTTCCATAATTGGAGTTAATAGAAATATAATGAATTGGGAGAAAATATTTGCAACACACCTATCAGGGAAAGGATTAAGAGCCATGCTATATAAAGAGCACCAATGACAATAACGAAAAAGGATCATCAACCCTGTATAAAAATAAGGAAAGATAAACATCCAGTTTTGTAAATAAGGAAGTAAACACTAAAAAGATCCCCAATCTCAACAACAAAGTGATAATAATTTTTCACCCATTAAATTATTAAAAATTAGAAAGATTGACAAAATCCAGTGCTGGTGAAGGTAAGGGAAAATGGGCTTTCTTTTACATTGATGATAGAATTGTAAATTGAAAAAACTTTTCTCTCTCTCTCTCTTTCTTTCTTTCTTCTTTTTTTTCTGTGAAAGCCATAGCCATTTTATGATTCATCAAATGTTTCAAGTTTGCATTCCCCAGGATAGATGTATGTTAGTTTTCTGTGATTACTATAATGAATGACTGCAAATTTAGTGGCTTAAAACAACACAATTTTATTATCTTACAGTTTTGTAGTTCAGAAGAATGAAATGGGTCTCATTGAGCTCATATCAAGGTGTTGGCAGGGTTGTGCTCATTTCTGGAGTCTCTAGGGGAGAATCTGTTTCCTTCTCCTTTCCAGCATCCTCAGGCTGCCCACATTTCTTGGCTCACAGCCCCTTCCTCCACCTTCAAAGCCAGCAACATCAGGCTTAGTTCTTCTCGCTCTGCCATCTCTCTGGTTCTGTCTTTTGATTTCCTCTTCCACTTTTAAGGAACTTTGAAATTACATTGGGATAATCTAGGATATTTTACATATACTTGGATAATCCAGGATAATCTCCCTATTGTAAGGTCAGCTGATTTGGAAACTTAATTCCATATGCAATGTTAATTTTCCTTTACTTTGCAACCTGACGTACATACAGGCTCCAGGGATTAGGATGTAGATATTTTGAGGGAGAGGCGTTATTCTACCTACCTACCACACTCGGCAATTTCAGTTCTAGGAATATATCCTGTAGAAATACACACACAAGTACCCCAAAAATGTATAATAAAAGGTTTTTATTGCAGTAGTATTTCCTTTTTATTTCAAAGTATTAAGGAGGTACAAATGTTTTTGGTCACATGGATCACTTTGTAATGCTTGAGCCATGGCTATAAGTGTGCCCATCACCCAAATAGTGGTCTTTGTACCCATTAGGTAGGTTTTTGGTCCTCCCCTCCTCCCCCATCCCCCCTGCTTGATTCCCATTGAGTTTTACATTCCTCTGTGCACATATGTGCTCATTTGGGTAGTTACTGTTTAATAGTGAGTACATGTGGTGTTGCTTTTTCCATTTTTGGGATACTTCACTTAGGATTATGGTCTCCACTTCCATCCAAATTCTTGCAAAAAGCATTTTAATTCCTCTTTTTAATGGCTGAGTAGTACTCCATAGTGTATATAAACCACATTTTATTAATTCACTCATGAATTGATGGGCACTTGGAGGTAGTGTTTCTAATAGTAAAAAAAAAAGAAAAGAAAAGAAAAAAACTATCCATCAAAAGTAGGATAATTACATCATCCTGCGTGATGGTTAATTCTATATATCCGTGGACCACAATGTACCCAGATATTTGGTCAAACATTATGTTAGGTGTTACTGTGAGGGTGTTTTTTGGAAGGAATTAACATTTACATTGCTACACTGAGTAAAGCCGACACCCTTCATAATGTCAGTGGGCCTCATCCAATAGCTGATGGTCTGGACAGAACAAAAAGTCTGATTCTCCCCTGAGGAAGAGAGAACTTTTCCTGCCTGATAACCTTCAAATTGGGACACCAGATTTTTTCCTGCCTTTAGACTCAAGCTGAAAGAAGCATTGACTCTTGCCGATTTCAAGCCTGCTGGCCTTTGGGCTGGAGCCACACCATTGCTCTCCGGGTCTCCAGCTTGCAACTCACTCTGCAGCTCTTGAGACTTGCCAGTCTCCGCAACTGCATGTGCCAATTCCTTACAGTAAATCTCTTTATATATATCCTATCGGTTCTGTATGTCTGGAGAATCCTGAGTAATACATGCTATTTTTAAAAAATGCAGCCATAAGAAACAAGAAGGCAGAGCTTTCTCATCTCATGTAGCACATAGAAGGAGCAATGCAGAAGGATCTTCATGGGATAGAGTCATGTGAAAAAGGAAAATGTATAGTGTGATCTAATTTGTATAAAAATTAAAGGAGCATTAATAAATACATACATATATCTATAAATAAATGTATAGAAAAGAGACCAAAGGCTGCATATTGGACTCATACCAATGATTATCTCTGAAGCTGGGAGTTGGACAGGGGCTTGGTGCTGAAAGGGTTTTTCATGTATAGTTTACGTTAAGTGTTTGGATCTCTTACAATGAGAAAGTATATATGAATTATTTGTGTGATTTAAAGAAACTAAGATAATCAAAACACAAACAAAAAATCCATTCATCTGTGTGCAGGAGAATTCTTCCAATTAACCAAATTTAAAAGAAACTGGTTTAAAAGCTGCAATGCTAACATATGAATTTACAATGAGAAAGGTTCCTTTCCAGTGACCGGAGTACCCATATCCACTATCAAGAGACTATTCTCATAATAAAAAATATTTAGGAAACCAAATTCATGAATAGAAGGGGCTTGTTAAGCATGAAATAAGAGCACAGGATGTCAGCTGTCCTTGAGGGATGTTTTATTGTAACTCCAATGAATTGTCCAATTGACCCAAACACTTGGGCCCCTAGACACAGCCTCTCATTCTGATAATGGCTGTCTTTCTCTGCCCTGAGGAGGCACTTGAGAATCACTGCAAACTCTCACTCTCCCACTGCCATTTTGTGACTTTGCATTAGATCCACCTTTCCTGTTTGCACAAAGCACTGCATCACGCCCACTCTCTTTCTCTTTTTTTTTTTTTAAACAGATTCTATCAGACCATCTTCCATCTCTATCCTGGCAGTGTACGAAAGGTCAGTTGCATTCCTTCAGTGAACGTAAACTATACAAGGTAACCTCAGAGGCATTTTCTGCTAAACAAGTCAGTCCATTCAAGGTTGGGCTTGGCTATTTTTCTCAGGCTCCCTGACCTTGTCCCTAGATCTATTGTGTTCGACTTCCTTTGGGGAACTGAACTCCTGTTGACTATACTGAATTATCTTCCTGGCTGAGTGACTTTGGGTAATGCTATTACTCTGTGCCATTATTTGTTTCTTTTGGTCTAAAATATGGAAGTCAAGGCAAGAATGACACTCAACTCTGCCATGTCATAGGACTACTGAGAGATTAAAACAAGGAAACATTTATCCATTCAATAAATGTCTGCTGAGCTCCTTTACTCTGCGCAGAAGCATGGTTCTGGGGTTATGAAAATGGATAAAATCCAGTACTTCATGGCTTCCACAGTCTTACAGGGAAGACAGACTCATGAACAATCATATACAAAATAATAAATGCTAACATAGGGTGTTGTGTTACATTCTGGAGGAGGTAGGATTAAGAAAGGTTTGGGGAGTTAACTTTTGAGCAGAATCTTGGTGAAAGAGCAAGAAGTAGGACAAGGAGGAGAAAGGCATTCAAGACCAAAGGAACAGTGTATGAAAAGGCATTGATACAAGGAGAGAGTTGTAAGAGTTTGATTGGATGCAGAATGTGGCAGATTAAAAATATTCTTTGAAGATTTATAAAAATAACTCTTTGACACTCCCCTTCAAGAGATGGGTTTATGTCCCTTCCTTTTGAACCTGGGTGGGCTCTGTGACTGCTTAACCTCTAGAATACAGCGGCAGTAAGACTTGTGCTTGTTTTCAGGCCCAGGCCTTAAGAGACCTGTATTTTCTATTAATACTTCCTGTCTCTTGAAACACTTACTCTTGGAACCCAGCCACCATGCTGTGAGGAAGCCCAAGGAGCCCCACGAAAAGGTCCAGGTGGAGAAGCACTGAGGCTTCCTGGCCAAGTGCCCTGGGTTAACTCCCCGGTGACAGCCAGCACCACCTTGCCAGCCATGTGAGTGAGCCGCCTCGGAAATAGAGCCTGGGTCAAGACATCCCAGATGACGTCACATGGGCAAAGACAAGCTAGCCCTGCTGAGCCCTGTCCTAATGACAAATTCATGAACAAAGTAAATGAGTGTTGTTGTATTTTTTTTTTTATTTCAGCATATTATGGGGGTACAGATGTTTAGGTTACGTATGTTGCCCTTGCCTCCCCCTCCTCCCCTAAGTCCAAGTTTCAAATATGTCCATCCTTCAAGTGTTGTTGTTTTTAAGTCACTAAGTTTTACCTCAATATTCAGCAGTTAGTAGATAAGTGAAATATGGAGGTAAGAAAGAGATAAGAATCGAAGAGGACTCCCAGGTCTCTGGCTTAGGTAATATGATGAAGATGCCTTTCTGGAAAATAAGACTTACAGGTAGAGCAGGTTTGGTGAGTGGAAGAGGGGGAAGGAACATAGGACAGTAATAACAAGTTCAGTTTGGGACTTACTGAGTTTGAGGAGTGATGAGCTCTGCTGCTATAGATACATGATACTGTTGGGCATGTAGATCTGAAGCTGGAGAGGGACAGTGAGCCAGAGTGAGTTCAAGAGAGAGATTTGCAGATGATTATGACACAGGCATAATGCACGATTGTGGATACCAACGCCTGTGGGGAATACACACAGTGAGTGGGAAGGGGCCAAAGGGGAGCGAACACAGTGTAGGCATATGCAGGACAAAAGCCTAGGAAGAAGCATAAAAAGAAGTGGGAGTAGGAAAGTAGTGCAGAGTCTACTCCTTCTGCCCCTGATGAGCAACACTTCTAACCACAGAGGGGAGGCTGCAAGGCTTGACGTGAAACCTTGGCAAGCAGGAGCTTCCACGTCAGGCCAACCCTGGCTGCTGTGGCTGCCTCACTGCTTACAGGGAAGATAAGCTCATGCTGGAGCTACGGAGCACTGCGACCAGCCAGCCTGCCACGTGGGGTCTTTCTCTCTTCTCTCCAACGCTTTTAACCTTTGCTTGCATAGGTGCCGGGGCTTCTCCCTGTCCAGGAGCCGAGAGACTCAGTCAGTTCTGACTGTACTTTTGGAAAAAGGACAATAAAACAAGAAGCGAATCAGTGTTCTGCCTCTGGGCTAAATATGAAAGAGGCCTCTTTTCAATTTTGCGTGAAGCTTTTCTTCTCCAAGCTGCACACCTAAACAGATGGAGAAGCAATGGTTTATTGATGCAGTGAAGCGGTAACTGTAGGAAAAAGTGGATGAATATTTCATGGACACCAGTAGCAGTTAATAAATCATGAGGTGCTGCAGACAAGCAGGTCGCTTATTCCAGCCTGGACAGTGGTCGCTCAGCTCTGGTCAACTGGAACCTGCTTTTCTGGCATGTCCAGTCTGTTCTGAGTACTGCAGGGAAGCTTCCTTGTCATTTCTGGGGTCTTGATTTCTCAATTGAGTATGTACAGAGGAAGGCTAGTCTCGTATTTTTTAGCTATGGTCAACTAGATAAGGATATAATATGGGGAACTTCAGAAAACTCTAGCATGGCAATCAGGAGATTTGGCTTCTGATTCCAACTCTGCTGATGGCTAACTGTGTGGCATTGGACAAGGTACTTAACTTCTCTGAATAATAGTTTCCTCTCTCTAAAATAAAGGAAGGAATGGATTTGTTTTCCTAAAGTTTCCTGTCTATCTTACCATTCTATAAATCAATGAGTTTCTTGAAGGGACAGTTAACGACCCACAATATTGACTGATCCGTTTCATAAATAATTACTGATAAAAGTTCCTGTGCTGTGTGTTTTATTCCTTGGGAGGGTTGACAACCCTTTTCCATGTCTAGGGACAAAGATGCACTTATGCCTAATTTTTAGAGAAGAAAAAAAAGAGAAGAAAAGCAAAAACATAAACCTACACAATAATTAGCTTTGGAAACAAGTACGGAGATACTAAGCCCCATTTTGCCAGACTCAATATTTGGGATCCATTTATTTATCTATTTATGATTTAAAACTTTAACTATATCCAAAAGGAATTTCAGCTGATTGTACTTGTAAAGAAAATAGCTGCTGTTGGTTCCATAAACAGAAGTGCCAGCATTGTTAACATGGCCAATTTTAATAATAAAAGGAACACTACCACTATTGAATGTCTACTCTGTTCTAAGCCCTATACAGAGTATGTCATGAACATTATTCTATCCCTCATTATTCACAAAATAGGTATGATAGTACACACTGATTAAAAAAAGAAAAAATTGGACTGAGAAAGATAAATTTTCTTGCCCAAAGTCAGCTAATTAGTGAGTGGCTAAGATGAGATTCAAACTCCAGCCTGTTTGATACCAAACAATAACTTGGTAATAATAAATGATAGCTAAAACTTACATTGTACTTACATCTAGTTTAAATTACATTGGACTAGAGACTGTTCTAAGTAGCTCACCCATCTGGATTATCTCCACCTATCATTGTCTCGGGGCAATTTTACAACTGTTTGTTGTAGAACACTGATAATAATGCAAAAGTTTCTTGTTTATAGAAATGCAAATTAATTGATTATCGTGCTGAGGGTGGGTATATCTTGCACCTCTTCGTAAATTCATTTTTGAATTCCCTATTGACATGTGGTTCTTGGAATTCTTTAAACCAGGTATAACATCTTACTGGGTTCTCCTATTTATTAATCAATTAAACACAATATCTGACAAGTGTTTATTTTCTATTTGTATGACAGTCATGATCTTACTTTAAGAAAACTCTTTAACAATTTATTACACGTACACATTCCCAGAGAGAAAGAAACACAGCGCAGGAGACAGGGGAAGGCCAGCCTTTTCCATCCCTCTGCTCTGATGGGGTGGGGGGTGGGGTGGGCCTGTTGCTAACCAAGCTGCTGCTCTCAGTGGCTTGTGGCTCTGCCCTCTGTGTGGCCCATCTAGTGACCACGCCTACACCTCTCACTGCTGCAACTGCTGTTGAGCATCACCGAGCGCTGCCTTCTACTTTGCAGGGTCTTCCCATGGCCTTCCAGAGCTCCACTCTCTCCAAGGGTGCTAAGGACAAGGACAATAGGATGGAAGGACAGACCTACCCAGCTTCCTGGGGCCAGCTCTCTTCTTTTCTCTATTTGCCTTTCAGATTTAAAAATAATGGGGCCCTGCATGGTGAGCATGGAATTGCGGACCATCACAATTGAATCCCAGCAACAGTGTTTCTCACACTGTGTGAGTGTTTCTCACACCAGTGCCACGGAGCACTGGTGTTCTGTGAGTAACCTGCAGGTGTGCTATGACTAAATAGAAAAATACTTTCAAGTCTTCAATAAATAGCCATTTTTTTATGACCATGAAAAATACCAAAGTAATTTTATTTTCTTACCTTCCAAGATCAAATGACTTTGCTTTTACCATATATTACTTTGGGGTTTTTGTTCTTGTTCTAACAAAACAGTTTTTAAAGAAAATTTTTATAAGCCTATGCATACAAATCCTATCAGTTGGTGTTTTGTGATATCAAACTTTAAGAAATGCTCTGTTACAGTCCAGGCAACACCTCACCACGTAACACAGAAAGTGGAAGAGTCGAGGACTTCTGAGAAGAGACAGAAATCTTCACAGCACAAAATTTGGACATGGTTCTCTCCTCTAGCTCTGGGAGCCACAAAACATTCCTGCCCCTCTCCCCTATCACAGGGAAGATTAGAGAAGGAAATACCACATGCCAATTCTCAGGAGACATAGCATAGACAATAGGTTTAACAAGAGAAAAACTATTAACCACATCTCTGAAGTGGTTGAAAATATTTATTGCTGCACAATTCGCAATGGCAAAGATGTGGAATCAACCTAAGTGCTCATCAATTCAAGAGTGGATTAACAAAATGTGGTATATGTATACCATGGAGTACTACTCAGCCATAAAAACAAATGAATTAATGTCTTTTGCAGCAATTTGGATGGAACTGGAGACCATTATCCTAAGTGAAGTATCTCAAGAATGGAAAACAAACACCACATGTACTCTCTAATAATCTGGAACTAATTGATGGGCGCAGAGAGAAGTAAAAATCATTGAAAATCAAGAAGGGAGGAGGTGGGGGGTAAAAACCCACCTAACAGGTACAATAAACACTATTTGGGTGATGGGCACCCTCATAGCCCTGACTTAAGCATTATGAAACTATCCATGTAACAAAAACATTTTTACCCCCTTAATTTTTTGAAAGAAAAAAAGAAAAAACTAGATCAGATGGTGGAATATAGAAAAAATAAAGAAAAGAAACAAGGAATAATATCTTTTTTATAACTCAAAGATTTGAATTTGTTGATATTTTATTCAATTTTCTCTCAATTTCATTTCAAAAAGAAAAAGAAAACAGTTGTGAAGATGTTATTCTCAAATTCAGAGCTTTAAACAATTGTAAACAGAAAGAATTCTCTACAGTTGGCATTAAAATCCCGAAACAGTGAATTACTGTTCTGATGCAAACAAGCTTGGGAAACAGAAGAGGGTATACAAAAGAGAATGAATGTTAAATGTTGGTGATCTTTGAGAATCTGGAATTACTCCTCTTATCTATATACTGTGTTCTCTCTCTCTCTCTCTCTCTCTCTCTCTCTCACTCCCATAACTTCAGCCATTTTCTCTGTGAATCCATTCCCATCTCCATCCTAGATTTCTAGATCTTGCCTGAGGTCCCAGCTCTTCTGGGTGATGCTGTTTGGATGTCTTGCAGACATTAATGTTTTTACTCCATCCTCCCACCTCACCCCCAATCAGTTCTTCCACATATATTCTTTGCTTGAGGAACGACACCATCATCCACTAAAAACATGGAAGCCATTCTCAAATATTCCTTGCTCACGCCCACAATCAATCCGTTACTAAATCCCATCTACTACTCCTCTTCCGAATTATGTATCCAGTGTCTCCCTTTCTCTTCAACCTCACTGGCCATCAGAGCAGATAGGAGCCTCACGGTCTCTCTCTTCATTCCTGAGAGCTCATTTTAACTGGTCTCCCTGTCTGCTATAAAACTGCCTTCCAGTCCGTTCTCACCAGTGGCCGATTGACCTCTTTCTCTACAGTGGATATTTGATAGTCACTCGCCTATTCAAAAATCCTTCTGTAACTTTCCGTTGCCTTTAAGATTCATGATCTGAGCCCAGTTTTCCAGTTCAACCTCATATTTTACCAAGCTCCCATCCTACCATAAATTAAATTCCAGCCACACTACATTGCTTTAGCTCTCCAAATAGGACACATTCTCTATCATGCCTACAGCCCTTCGATGTGCTACTTTCTCTGCTTCCCAAGCCCTCTTATCCACTTAGCTAACTCCTTCCTCCAGGAAGCTTTCCCTGAACCTCCCAGTCACCTCTAAGTGTCCTCTCAAGCATTCTCGCGACACCCCATGGTCCCTGCTCTCAAAGCCCTTCGCACCCTCTACTTGCATTGCCCCTACGGAGAGAAAGCATTTAGAAAACCCTACGCTTCTTTCCCCAGCATTTTCTGACACTGTACCTCTGTCCACCCCTGCATTTAGGGCAAAAGGGCAGTCTATAGTCACTCCTTTCCAGCACAGAGCACTGTTAAATAAAAAATTCAAAGAGCAGGAAATGAGTCAACATTAGCTTTTTGAGTTTCCCCAAAATAGAGTCAAGTTGGCAGTTCATTGTTTAAAGGAGAACATTTTTGAGGACCAAAAGCCTAGGTGCTGAATGTCTCACAGCACAAAGTTAATTCCCTGAACAACTGATTTGGGAGCTCCTGTGGACTGAGACAGAAGCAGGAGAGAGTCAGCCCTGGCCAGTGACTTTGGGGATGGGTGAGGGAGGGCGGGCAGGAGAGCCTTGGGAGGTCTGGCACGGGAGGGTGGCAGAGCACCTAGGAGTTCCACTTCCCACACCAAGAATGGAACTGAAGGGGCTGGGGAAGTGTCTGTGGCCTCGAAGCGGACTTTCAGGCAGGAATGGGAGGACACCATGGGTCCTGCTCATATTGAGTGGAGCTGAAATGCAGCCCTAGGGAGAAGGGCAAGCGGAGGGTGGAAGGAGGACTCTAAATTGCCTGAGATTCAGCCTGAATTGGCAGAAAGTAAACTTCTTACCTTCTTGCTTACACTTACATTCTTTATCTTGGAATGACCTTCTGAGCCTACTACAACATCTTCCCTGGAAGAGGCCCTCATCATGAAATGTTTGCTGGCTAGAATGTGATGAAACACATTCCTTCGTCAACCTTTGGGATCACAGCTAATGTCTACAAGAAGCAAAAGGAAAGAGCAGTGGTGTGTGAGGGGTGGGCCAGGCCCAAGAGTAGTTGGGGGCAAACTACAGAACCAGGTACCATGCGGCTGCCCATCAAAGACGGAGAGAGGCAGACTCTGCTCTGGTCACAGGCTGCCTTCCTGTCCCCGGGGGGACAGCAGATTAAGAGGAGTATTGTCCAACAAGTAGATTTTTCAACCTAGTAGCCATGTCTGTCAATCAAATATGAAGATGAAGCATGACTGTTCTACTTGCTACAGATCAAAACATGGGCACACAGCACGATGGCTTGTCACCACGGGCAGGTGCTGCCGAGGGGAAGCTGGGATGCAGCAGGAGCTCGGAGGGAGCTAATCCAGCTGTGGAGGCTGGCACCCAGGCACAGAGGAGGATATGTGAGGTGCAGCTCCGTCACGGGTCACCAAGGGCCAGCACCTGGTGGCAGGGCATTGTTTCAGTTAACACCGTTTGGGTTATAAACCTACTGAGACTGTCATAAGGAAAGGAGACAATTTGGGGGGAAAGATACAGGCAGGAATTGCAACCAGGAACGGCTGTCATAATAAGCAGTTATTCTTTCCATTTACCCACCCCCCCAGGATCACTCCTCTGGGGCTGCTGTCTCTGCCCAAGAGCTTCCCTGTTCACTCTTGCATTTGCTTCCTCTCTTCACATTGGCTTTGCTTTCTCAAACACTGTAGGAATGGCTGGACCAAGACGGTCACATCTGACGCAGGTGTTATAAAGCCAAAGAGGAGCCTTCACAATGGGGGCTCAACTCTCGATTCAAGTCGCTCTCTGGGTCATGTAAACCTCCATCCCCTCCCTAATCACTGTCCCTACCCCATCACTGCTGCCACCACCACAACCACCACCAACCCTGATCACATCACTGGCCAGTCATTCCACGGCAGCATTTCCTAGACTTGCCGGAGCATCAGAGTATCTGGGAATACTTCTTAAAAGTACATATCCTTAAAAATAAACATCGTCAGGCCCCTCCACTGAATATTCTGCGGTGGGCCCAGGAACCTCCATCTCTAATAAGCATCCCCCAGGCCATTCTATAGCTGCACTGGAGCAATTCTAAAACTTTAGTTAGTGTCAGAATAACCTGGGTGCTTATTACAATGCACATTCCTACCTACACGCTCCAACAAAAGATTCTGCTTCAAATGCCCTGGGGTGGGACCCTAGGAATCTGCATTTTAGCAAAATGATTCTGGTAGAGGGGTCCATGGGCTATGTATAATTCGAGAAATATTATTTTAGAGAGAAGCTTCATTTAGTTTCAGAATCTCTATCTAGAGCCAGTGTGATCTGGGAGTAGCTCTTTTCCTACCCCATTCTGGGATGGGCGGACTAGAGAAGGACTTTGGTCCCTAAGGGAGCCCCAGAGCCCTAGAACCAAAACCACTGAGCAGGAGAGGCAATGGGCAGAATGATTAAAGGGTAGGTCACGACGATGAAGGTAAATCTCACACTTCAACGGCAACCATAAAAACAAACAAAAAAGAGCTGCATTTAAGTCAAAGTGGCTAAACCAATCTTTGTATATAAATACTATAATAACAAGAAGAGTAAGAATTGCTCACTAATGTATTGAGTTCTTACTGTGTGCTGAGTGCCTTAGCCATGTTATTTCATCCTTGCAAAAATTTTAATTTATATTTTTGAGAAGATAACCAACACATCCAAACACATAGCAAGTGGCAGAGCCTCTTCTCATACCTAGTCCTTGTCTGAAGTCAGAGCAAGTGGTTTTAACCACCATGGTGTACAGTATTATTAGCTAGGAACAAGAATTACTTCTGAAGTCAAGAAAAAGGAAATCCATAAATACAATGTTATATACACTAGGAAAATTATTGACTAATAAAACAGATCCTGAATTTGATCATGAAATTCTTTTGTAGTAAAAATAATCCATCCCCATAATTTACCAATTTTCTAAATTTGGATTTTCATAAATTGCATTTATTAAAATGACACACCTGTTTGGTCTAGGGGTGCACTTGAGCTCCCCAAATGTGCAAATAATTGAAAGACACAGAAGTGATGTAAAAGGAAACCAGCTAAGGATCTCAGACTAAATAATTTCCCATTTCTGTGGAAGCGCTGCCACTGAAATAGATCAGACAGCTGCTCGCGCTGTACTGGTCCTCGGCTGTCGCCAAGACCACGGTCCGGGAGTCTGCGCCTTGGCTGGTCACTGCTGCGTCCACAATGCGGAGGAGGCAGTGCACTAGTGGCCTCCAAGCATCCCAAAGCTGGCAGGGCTCAGTGCGGCCTGGTTCCGAGTCAGGCTCTGCATTAG
Source organism: Propithecus coquereli (assembly GCF_000956105.1). Taxonomy (NCBI): domain Eukaryota; kingdom Metazoa; phylum Chordata; class Mammalia; order Primates; family Indriidae; genus Propithecus; species Propithecus coquereli. Next base: position 2,028,385 of record NW_012138969.1, read on the forward strand.
TAGCCACGCCCGCTCCATCTGGCCTTGCTGCACCGGTTAGTTCCAATTTACAAGAAGAGATGGGATCTGATCTCTGTGGAAACTGATTTTCTGTGAACTTGTTGTGCATTGTGAACAAACAGCTGTAATCAAAATATTACACTTCCCGTTGACTTTGCAAAACCTTGAGGAAGGAGTTTACAGGTGCTAAACGCATGTTTCCAAATCCTCATCTTCGAAGCAGTCCTTTACGAGGTGAATGTGGCTGGGCACAGCAGCTCACCCCTGGAACCCTGGCACTCTGGGTGGCTGAGGCCATGGGAGGATCCCTTGAGGTCAGGAGTTCCAGACCAGCCTGAGCAAGAGTGAGACCCCGTCTCTACTAAAAAATAATAATAATAAAAAAAAATTAAACAGGCACCTAAAAATAGAAAAAAGAGGGGTTTTTTTGTTTGTTTGTTTGTTTATTTTTAAAAGAGATAAACATGTAGGGGACTGTGTGGGGAAATTGAAGAACAGTGTAGCAAGGGGAGCCCGGAGCAGAGCCAGGCAGGGCTGTAGACATGAAAAAATACAGGTATGTCCCCAGCCCCAATCCCTGCTCTGTCTTCTCCCCTCCACCTCCCCTTCAAGGCAGTTCCTTGTCACATAAAGAGCTTTTAGATCCCAGGGAAGGTACTTCTTTTATCTTTGGTCTAATCTAACAATAAGCACAGATAAGAATCAAGGATTCTGAGAGATTGGATGCTCTTTGGAGTACTCCGATTGTTTTCTTAAGGTCTTTGAAAACCGATGGCAAGAATGATGACATACAAGTAACCCCCAAACCACAGATAACCCCAAACCTCCCTACTGTCAGGAAGCAACCTGAATAATTGGTTCCTAAACAATTGAACTCCAATTCTCACACTGATCACTTTATTAACAAGTATTTACGGACTACCATCTGTAAACTCATCATTGAATTGAGCCGGAATCAGGAATACAAGGCCTGCATTTGCCTGCAAGAAGCTCATTGTTCAGAAGAGAAAATCAGGTAAATTAATAATTAGGGGCAATGCAAGGCAGTAGAATTTGAGTGCTACCTTCAAGAGAATTAGAGATACAGGCTATACAAGTTCAGAAAAGGAAAAAGATTAAGGTGGATCAGAGTTATCAAGGGAAACTTCACGGAAGAGGTAGACTTTTAATTTATCAGAAATTAGAGAGCAGGGGAAAACTATGCTGAGGGCATTCCCGTAGAGAAGAGAGCGAAAGGCTTCTCTTCCTTCCACTTACCAAGATCTTTTCAGGCCGGAGCTTGCCTGGCTTGCTGCTTCAGTCTTCAGCCATGAGGACTATGAAGATGAATGCCTGCAGGTTTCTCTGAGTCTTTGGAGAAAACAAGTTTGGTATATGCACAGAGTTACATAAAGAATCAATGGCATTAAATTACATCTATTGCAATTAAATTATTATGAACTATAAAAAAAAATAGCATTCCTGTATTATAGCCAGCATCAAATTAGAAAAAAATAGCTACCAAATATCTTTCACCCTTCTCTTCTCTTGGATACATTTAAAATGTTAAGTTGTAGGAGAAATAATTAATTTGATGGATAAGGGCAAAAACTTCTTTCTACATGTGATTCTTTATTTCCTCTGTACTGTATAAACCAAACAGCTGCATTTAGAGCTGATACATAAAATTCCATTATAATTAGATACATTGCTAACCTGCCATTTTTTGTAACATTTTGAAACACTGAAATGTAACAAAAAAGTTAGTTTGCATGTATTTGGTTATGAAGAGGCAGCATTCTTTGAGGTTAGGTGAAAGCTATATTGAAACCGTACACCTGCTT
>NW_012138969.1:2030257-2030937 GCF_000956105.1 Propithecus coquereli
ATGACATACAAGTAACCCCCAAACCACAGATAACCCCAAACCTCCCTACTGTCAGGAAGCAACCTGAATAATTGGTTCCTAAACAATTGAACTCCGATTCTCACACTGATCACTTTATTAACAAGTATTTACGGACTACCGTCTGTAAACTCATCATTGAATTGAGCCGGAATCAGGAATACAAGGCCTGCCTTTGCCTGCAAGAAGCTCATTGTTCAGAAGAGAAACTCAGATAAATTAATAATTAGGGGCAATGCAAGGCAGTAGAATTTGAGTGCTACCTTCAGGAGAACTAGAGATACAGGCTGTACAAGTTTAGAACAGGAAAGAGATTAAGGCGGATCAGAGTTATCAAGGGAAACTTCACGGAAGAGGTAGACTTTTAATGTATCAGAAATTAGAGAGCAGGGGAAAACTATGCTGAGGGCATTCCTGTAGAGAAGAGAGTGAAAGGCTTCTCTTCCTTCCACTTACCAAGATCTTTTTAGGCCGGAGCTTGCCTGGCTTGCTGCTTCAGTCTTCAGCCATGAGGACTATGAAGATGAATGCCTGCGGGTTTCTCTGAGTCTTCGGAGAAAACAAGTCTGGTATATGCACAGAGTTACATAAAGAATCAATGGCATTAAATTACATCTATTGCAATTAAATTATTATGAACTATAAAAAAGAATAGCATTCCT
>NW_012138969.1:2030987-2031816 GCF_000956105.1 Propithecus coquereli
ACATGGCTCTATTAGTCGCTGAAACAAATAAAGCTCTCCTGGATTCAGATTCAACTTCAAAGGTTTTCCCCAAACTGTCAAATAGATCAAGATGTTAATAGAGATTTCACAAGATAAGGGTTCTGAGGTTAAATGAACATAGGAATTGCTGCAAATTCTCTACCTAGTCTCCACCTAGGGATTTATAATGCACATTAGCTGAGAAAAAACTTAAAGAAATCAAGCAGGAAATTCAATATTGTCTTGACTACAAAATCCTTCCTTTCTGTCACATGTGCACTTTCTCTCTATCAGATCCTTAGAATATGATAATAATCATAACAATAATAATGCTAAGGGCTAACAATTATAGCTATTTCTATTCCTTTAGTGATTATCCTAGAAATTTTAACATGCATAATTAATAGGGTTTAATATTAATATAGCATTACTTTCCTCTAAACCATATAAGAATCTTAAAATGCTGTCATGCCAATCATTACCTACCCAAAGTTATATGTTATCCTCTCTTGATATTTTAGCCTCACAAATTAGACATTAATTTTATCATTGCACAAAGTTAGCATCTGTGCATTCCATTGTCATATATTGTAAATCTTCTTTTTGACATGAAGTACCTTCATTAAAACTTCTTTTTGTGAGTGTGTTAGTAGTAAATTTTCTTGGATTTGTGTCTAAAAATGTCTTTATTTTTGAAAGATTGTATTGCTAATGATAGAGTTCTAGGTTAAAAGTTATTTTCTTTTAGTACTTTGAAAGTTTATTTTCTACTTGAAGTACCTTCATTAAAAGTTCCTTTTGTGCATGTGTTAGTAGTAAATTTTCTTGG
>NW_012138969.1:2032877-2033391 GCF_000956105.1 Propithecus coquereli
GGTCCCACCCTTCCTGGTGTTATAAGGTCAATGGTATTTTCAATTCTCCCTTAATGTCTTATTTCCCCAAATCTGAAGTCTCTCTAAGATTGACTCTGTTATTCTCTTCAAGCCCACGTGGTTCTATTAGTAGCTGAAACAAATTAAGCTCTCCTGGATTCAGATTCAACTTCAAAGGTTTTCCCCAAACTGTCAAGTAGGTCAAGATGTTACTAGAGATTTCACAAGATAAAGGTTCTCATGTTAAATGAACATGGGAATTGTTGCAAATTCTCTACCTAGCCTCCACCTAGGGATTTATAATGCACATTAGCTGAGAAAAAATTTAAAGAAATCAAGCAGGAAATTCAATATTGTCTTGACTACAAAATCCTTCCTTTCTGCCTCTCTCTCTATCAGATCCTTAGAATATGATAATAATCATAACAATAATAATGATAATAGCTAACAATTACAGCTATTTCTATTCCTTTAGTGATTATCCTAGTAATTTTAACATGCATAATTAATAGAA
>NW_012138969.1:2034291-2037775 GCF_000956105.1 Propithecus coquereli
GGTCAGGTTGTAAAGTTAGCTCCTTCAAAGAGTATTTGTGTTTGTTTCTACCAGGCAGGGACACTTGCTCTACTAGATGTAATACTTATTATAAAACTATGATTATTAAGGTTTTATGGTGTAGGCACAGGAATAGACAAATAGAGATCAGAAGCAGATGTTCATGTATATGAAAAGTTCATATATGACAAAGTAGTATTGCAGACATTGAGCAAAAGATGGTCTATTTAATAAATGATGAATGATAATAAAGGAAAAAAACCATTTTCTTTATGGGACTACACAAGAAAGTGTATCTAGCCACATCTAATTTTTGGTGAGAAGGGACTAACAGAAAACTAAATTGAAAAGTAGTCATTCTTACATTAAGACCCATGTACTGCTTTCAGGATAGTATATGAAAAGATAATAAATGTGTGCATAAAAATGTACCAAAATAATAATTACATATGGAAAAATTTTTTAAACTGTTTTTTGGCCATCCTAATTGGTGGTGGTAATAGTAGCATTGCTTTTCTGTGACTGTCATGTGAGTCATATGGGATAAAGCAAATGAACAGCTATGGGATGTGATGTTCTAATTGTATCCTCCCCTGTGTCCTTGAGAACAGGGATTCTCAGTGTACAAGAAAGTAGACAGAGATGTAATATAGAAGAGGTTAAATAAAAATCCCATATTTCTGAATTTAATTGGAAATACCAGAATGAACAATATAAACTCACAACACAATCTACCTATCTATTTATCTATCTATCCATTTATCCACTGAAAAGGTTTAGAAACCATGACCAATCAGTAGCACTGGGCGTGTCTGTACTCAGATTGTGGTCTTGAAATGCTATTCCATATTCAAAGAAGTCAGCATTTATTGAAGAAATGGCTGATTCTAGATATGGGGCAGGAAATGAATAAGATGCATCTGGAACATCTTGACATATCAAATATCAGGGAAACTATTAAAGACCACTAGAGTAATGTCTAAAGGATTCAGAAGCCAACTTTATAAGGCTCCCAATTCTATTCTATTCTATTCTATTCTCTTCTATTCTATTCTATTCTATTCCACTTCTTGCTGCCAAAGAGAGGACCATTTGAGCTTCAACAAGGATAAGAATTGCAATGAATTAGAACCCAACAAATATCTTTAAGTCCAACCATTTCTAGTGACACTTAAAAAATATAATTGGATGATAAGCAACTAAATTATTATCTTGAAAACAGGTTATACAGAAAGAAAAAAATCATCAAACACTCATCCCTGCTTTCCTTTAAGAACTGTACCACTGGTAAACCAAATAGTAGATGAGAAGAAGCATCTCTTTATAAAATTGTTTCAGCCAATAAAATGATATTTAGGTTGATGCAAAAGTAGGTGCAGTTTCACACCATGAATTTTAAATCATAACTAGGCTCAACTGTATCTTTATTAATCAAAATAGGAACCATTGTAATCAACCCATTTTTGCTAATGAGGAGTAAGTTTGTTTATTCCTGTAGCTTCGGGATTTGATGAACTCTTGGAAAGCATTTTCTGCATCCTGCTGGCTGTGGAAGCATTTTCCCTGCAAAAAGTTGCCAAGATGCTTGAAGAAGTGGTAGTGGTTGGTGAGAGGTCAGGTGAATATGGAAGATGAGGCAAAACTTTGCAGCCCCATTCGTTCAACTTTTGAAGCATTGGTTGTGCAACCTGCAGTCAGGAGTTGTCATGGAGAAGAATTGGGCCTTTTCTGTTGACCAATGCTGCAGGCATTGCAGTTTTCAATGCATCTCATTGATTTACTGAGCATACTTCTCAGACAGAATGGTTTCACCGAGATTCAGAAAGCTGTAGTCGATCAGACCAGCCGCAAACCACCAAACAATGACCATGACCTTTTTTTGGTGCAAGTTTGGCTTTGGGAAGTGCTTTGGAGCTTCTTCTTGGTCCAACTACTGAGCTGGTCATCACTGGTTGTCGTATAAAATCCATTTTTCATCACACGTCATTATCTGATGTTGCATACAAGAAGAGAAGATGACACTTCAAAACGATATTTTTTTTGATTTTTGGTCAACTCATGAGGCACCCACTTATTGAGCTTTTTCATCTTTCTAATTTGCTTCAAATGCTGAACGATCATAGCATGGTCGATGTTGAGATCTTCAGCAACTTCTTATGTAGTTGTAAGAGGATCAGCTTTGATGATTGCTCTCAAATGATTATCGTCAACTTCCAATGGCTGGCACTGTGCTCCTTATATTCAAGGCTCTCGTCTCCTTTGCAAAACCTCTTGAACCACCACTGCACTGTACGTTCGTTAGCAGTCCCTGGGCCAAGTGCATTGTTGATGTTGCGAGTTGTCTCTGCTGCTTTATGACCCGTTTTGAATTCAAATAAGAAAATCACTTGAATTTGCTTTTTGTCTAACATCATTTCCATAGTCTAAAATAAATATGAAATCAACAAGTAATAAGTCATTAGCAAAAAAAAAATAAAGCAAGAAATGCACACTAAAGTCATGTATGACATAAACACATTTATTTAAGAATGTATTCTGATATAAAACGGCAAATTTCAGCAATGCTAAAACCTCTATTACTTTTGCACCAACCTAATAGATTAGAATATCATCATTTTGTTAATATAATTAGAGAGCAATAATCAGATATTATGTGCCCATTGGTGAAAGAACATGCCATCATTTGTTTCCAAAGACATCAAATCTGAGTTTTGGGGGTTTAAGTTCTGGATAGATACGTTGGTTATAGATACCATTAGTGTGTCGTTTTTCTCTATTGCTACTTATTTGTAGACTATAGCAGTAGAGTACTGTGTGCATGGGTAGATTCCCTGTTTCTTGTCAACAAGGTAAGATGGAGGTCACTGAAATATTTTCTCTTTTCCCAGCCCTGTGGACTTCTTAACAGTATGAATTGTACTGGGATGCCCAGTTTCATCTCTGAGACAGTAGGTGATGCTTGTGGGTAACAGTCAACCACACCTTGTATGATTAGATCAGTAAATGTTGCCATGGGCTGCAGAAGTTGTCCTTCCTGCCAGTAGGTGGTGCTTTCAGGAAAGAGCCAGCTGCAGTGGTGTTTTCCGGGACCTGCATCCAGCTCTAGTCAATCAAAAGCACTCGAATTCCCCAGGTGGTGGGTGGACTCTGAAACCCCCAGCAGACTCTTTATTTTCCACTACAGCAGAGGTGGGTGGAGGAGTGAGGTTGGGAGGGGCTGAGTCTGATGAGCCTGTGTTCAGCCTCCACAAAGGCAGGCAAGAGAGCTGTCTCGGCAGAGGTCAAGGGTCAACTCCCAGGCTGCTGGGGAAAGCCACCAGGGAGGGGCTGAAGTGGCTCTATCCAGCCAGGAAGTCTGCTCATGGGGGAGGAGCCATCTGGGATTCATCGACTGGCTATCAGGACTGGGTTTTGTTCTTCTCCCTCCTCATTTGCCCCTGGATCTCCTTCCAGCATATAGTCACAAGCAGCAGCCCAAACTAGC
>NW_012138969.1:2037825-2050587 GCF_000956105.1 Propithecus coquereli
TTGAAAGATTGTATTGCTAATGATAGAGTTCTAGGTTAAAAGTTATTTTCTTTTAGTACTTTGAAAGTTTATTTTCTACTCTTCTGGTTTCCATTGTAGTTGCTGAGAAGTCAACTATCAGTCATTGCAGGTGGTTTTTGGTTTGTTTGTTTTTTCCGTTTGGCTGCTTCTATTACCATCTCTATGTCTTTGTTATTCTAAATTTGTGACTCAGTTGTGTATTTCTTTTCTCTTATGATGTTTGGCACTTTGAGGAACTTCTTTAATCTGTGATTTGGTGTTCTGCTAGAAAACACTCATTCATTACGTCTTTTAATATTCATCTCCCTCATTCTTATTATTTCTTCTTAGAAATGAGATTATATGTATGTTGGACCTACTCACTCTGTCCTCCATGTTTCTTAATTTCTTTTTCATATTTCTCTTTTATTTGTATTTGTCCCACATGTATATAACTTCTTCAATTTTACCTTCCAAGTCACTAATTATTTCTTTAACTGTGTTTAATATAATGTTAAATCCATCCATACAGATTGTGCTTTCAATTATTATAATTTTCATTTCTGGAGATTCTTTCCAGAACTCTTTTTCATACTTCTTTCTTTATATATTTTAAATTAATAAATGTATACATATTTATTTTATATTACATATTTGGTATTTGTTAATTCTAATAACCTGAGTCTTTGCAGGTCTGATTCTGGGGTTTTCTGTTTTTGCTAAATTTCATTCATGGTTGTGTGTTTGCCATGTACGCATTAAGCATAAGTAACATGGAACCTTAACTATGGGATATCTTTGAGGTTAGGTTGTAAAGTTAGCTCCTTCAAAGAGTATTTCTGTTTGTTTCTACCAGGCAGGGACACTTGCTCTCCTAGATGTAATACTTATTATAAAGCTATGATTATTAAGGTTTTGTGGTGTAGGCACAGGGATAGACAAATGGAGATCAGAAGCAGATGCTCAGGTATGCGGAAAGTTGATATATGACAAATTAGGATTGCAGACATTGAGCAAAAGATGGTCTATTTAACAAATGATGAATGATAATAAAGAAAAATTTCTTTTCTTTGTGGGACTACACAAGGAAAGTGTATCTAGCCACATCTAATTTTTGGTAAGAAGGGACTAACAGAAAACTAAATTGAAAAGTAGTCATTCTTACATTAAGATCCATGTACTGCCTTCAGGATAAGTATAAGCCCTGATAGTATATGAAAAGATAATAAATGTATGCATAAAAATGTACCAAAATAATAATTACATATGTAAAAATTTTTTAAACTGTTTTTTGGTCATCCTAATTGGTGGTGGTAATAGTGGCATTGCTTTTCTGTGACTGTCATGTGAGTCATATGAGATAAGCAAATGAACAGCTATGGGATGTGATGTTCTAATTGTATTCTCTCCTGTGTCCTTGAGAACAGCGATTCTCAGTGTAAAAGAAAGTAGACAGAGATGTAATATAGAAGAGGTTAAATAAAAATCCCATATTTCTGAATTTAATTGGAAATACCAGAATGAACAACATAAGCTCACAACATACTCTATCTATCTATTTATCTATCTATCCATTTATCCACTGAAAAGGTCTAGAAACCATGAACAATCAGTAGCACTGGGCATGTCTGTACTCAGATTGTGGTCTTGAAATGCTATTTCATATTCAAAGAAGTCAGCATTTATTGAAGAAATGGCTGATTCTAGATATGGGGCAGGAAATGAATAAGATGTATCTGGAACATCTTGACATACCAAATATCAGGGAAACTATTAAAGACCACTAGAGTAATGTCTAAAGGATTCAGAAGCCAACTTAATAAGGCTCCCACTTCTATTCTATTCTATTCTGTTCTATTCTATTCTATTCCACTTCTTGTTGCCAAAGATAGAAAAATTTGAGCTTCAACAAGGATAAGAATTGCAATGAATCGGAACCCAACAAATATCTTTAAGTCCAACCATTTCTAGGGACATTTAAAAAATCTAATTGGAGGATAAGCAACTAAATTATTATCTTGAAAACAGGTTATATAAAAAGAAAAAAAAATCATCAAACATTCATCCCTGCTTTCCTTTAGGAACTGTACCACTGGTAAACCAAATAGTAGATGAGAAGAAGCATCTCTTTATAAAATTGTTTCAGCCAATAAAATGATATTTAGGTTGATGCAAAAGTAATTGCAGTTTCACACCATGAATTTTAAATCATAAGTAGGCTCAACTATATCTTTATTAACCAAAATAGGAACCATTGTAATCAACCCATTTTTGCTAATGAGAAATAAGTTTGTTTATTCCTGTAGCATAAAAATCCGTGCTTCGGGATTTGATGAACTCTTGGAAAGATTTTTCTGCATCCTGCTGGCTGTGGAAGCATTTTCCCTGCAAAAAGTTGCCAAGATGCTTGAAGAAGTAGTAGTGGTTGGCGAGAGGTCAGGTGAATATGGCAGATAAGACAAAATTTTGTAGGCCCATTCGTTCAACTTTTGAAGCATTGGTTGTGCGACCTGCAGTCAGGCGTCATGATGGAGAAGAATTGGGCCTTTTCTGTTGACCAGTGCTGCAGGCGTTGCAGTTTTCAGTGCATCTCATTGATTTACTGAGCATACTTCTCAGACAGAATGGGTTCACTGGGATTCAGAAAGCTGTAGTCGATCAGATCAGCAGCAAACCACCAAACAATGACCATGACTTTTTTTGGTGCAAGTTTGGCTTTGGGAAGTGCTTTGGAGCTTCTTCTTGGTCCAACCACTGAGCTGGTCATCACTAGTTGTTGTATAAAATCCATTTTTAATCACATGTCATAATCTGATGTTGCATACAAGAAGAGAAGATGACACTTCAAAATGACAATTTTTTTTGATTTTTGGCCAACTTATGAGGCACCCACTTATTGAGCTTTTTCATCTTTCTATTTGCTTCAAATGCTGAACGACCATAGAATGGTCGATGTTGAGATCTTCAGCAACTTCTCGTGTAGTTGTAAGAGGATCAGCTTCGATGATTGCTCTCAAATGATCATCATCAACTTCCAATGGCTGGCACTGCGCTCCTTATATTCAAGGCTCTCGTCTCCTTTGCAAAACTTCTTGAACCATCACTGCACTGTACGTTTGTTAGCAGTCCCTGGGCCAAGTGCATTGTTGATGTTGCAAGTTGTCTCCACTGCTTTATGACCCATTTTGAACTTGAATAAGAAAATCACTTGAATTTTCTTTTTGTCTAACATCATTTCCATAGTCTAAAATAAATATGAAATAAACAAGTAATAAGTCATTAGCAAAAAAAATAAAGCAAGAAATGCACACTAAAGTCATGTATGACATAAACACATTTATTTAAGAATGTATTCCAATATAAAATGGCAAATTTCAACAATGCTAAAACCTCAATTACTTTTGCACCAACCTAATAGATTAGAATATCATCATTTTATTAATATAATTAGAGAGTAATAATCAGATATTATGTGCCCATTGGTGAAAGAACATGCCATCATTTGTTTCCAAAGATATCAAATCTGAGTTTTGGGGGTCTAAGTTCTGGATAGATACCTTGGTTATAGACACCCTTAGTGTGTTGGTTTTCTCTATTGCTACTTATTTGTAGACTACAGCAGTGGAGTACTGTGTCCATGGGCAGATTCCCTGTTTCTTGTCAACAAGGGAAGATGGAGGTCTTTGAAATCTTTTCTCTTTTTCCAGGCCTGTGGTCTTCTTAACAGTATAAATTGTGCTGGGATGCCCAGTTTCATCTCTGAGACAGTAAGTGATGTTTGTGTGTAACAGTCAACCACACCTTGTATGATTAAATCAGTAAATGTTGCCATGGGCTGCAGAAGTTGTCCTTCCTGCCAGTAGGTGGTGCTTTCAGGAAAGAGCCAGCTACAGTGGTGTTTTCTGGGACCTGCATCCAGCTCTAGTCAATCAGAAGCACTCGAGGTGGTGGGTGGACTCTGGAACTCCCAGCAGACTCTTGAATCTCCACTACAGCAGAGGTGGGTGGAGGAGTGAGGCTGGGAGAGGCTGAGTCTGAGGAGCCTGTGTTCAGGCTCCACAAAGGCAGGCAAGAGAGCTCTCTTGGCAGAGGTCAAGGGTCAGCTCCCAGACTGCTGGGGAAAGCCACCAGGGAGGGGCTGAAGTGGCTCTATCAAGCCAGGAAGTCTGCTCATGGGGGAGGAGGCATGTGGGATTCATAGACTGGCTATCAGGACTGGGTTTTGTTCTTCTCCCTCCTCATTTGCCCCTGGATCTCCTTCCAGCATATAGTCACAAGCAGCAGCCCAAACTAGCTGAGCTCACCAACAAGGGCACAGCGGGCTGGTAGTTTCCGTGCCCAGGATCCAATGGACAGAAAGCACGGCTTTCCTGTTGGGGGAAACCCACACCGCACTTTCCTTTCAGTTCTGTCCACATAAGCTCCTTCACCTCCCAAGATTAGTTCACAAATCTCGCCTCCATGCCCCAAGCAACACGACTGAGTCCTGGGGGTACAGAATCCAGCCTGCAGACCTGCCCCTTGGTCCCCCAAGTTCAATCCCTGACCATGCCAGAGAGAATCGTGCTGGTCCTGAATTGCCCATGGAGTGCTTGAGTAGGCTTAATGTCCCTCTACTTTGGGGTATGTCCTGTCTGCTGGAGCTACCAGGTGAGCAGCACTGGGGAAGACTGGCAGGCAGGGAGCGTAGAGTCCGCCGCAGGTCTTTAAGAGGAAAGGTGTGAGCCCCACTCGCTATAGAAGCCTCAGTGTGGTAGGCATGCCAACAGGGGGGAAGCAGCCACTTCTGAGAGCCTCAGCTCAATTATCCCTTGGAGTACCCATGCTGACTCACATGGGAACTGCCATGGCAGCGTCAGCAGCTGTGAGTGGGGGAGGGGAGGAGCAGAAGAGACCGAATGGAGGAGAGCTGGCACTCTGGTCCCCTTTGTCTCTCTCCCCTGAAGGCAGCCCACCCAGAATGTCCAAGCTCTGGGGTCACACAGCTTCCCTGGGACTCACTGCCCCCTGTGGCTACCACAGTCTGGACTGGTGTTGGGAGATGTTTGTGTGGGGACCAAGGACAAGAAAACTGAAGGGCCGAAGCTCCCTGGGAAGGACAAAAGCACACAATGGGTGGGGAAGCAGTAGGGTGCCCGCTGCCTCGGCTGGGATCTGTGGTGAGGGGGAGTGACCCCAAGGGGGCTGGCAGCACAGTGCTCTGTTCTCAAGAAATTCCCAGTTCACTGGCGGCAGCGGCTTTTGGGCTCATGAGGGTGGAGAAGTTCTTCAGCAGTTCTAGAGCCTGCAGTCTGCCAGAGGGGTGAGTGGGGGAGAAACAAAACCCCCACTTACCCTTTCCACAGGGCTGCAGATTCCTTGGGGGTTGACCTCTGCTGAAGTCTTGCTCCTTGTTCTGCTGTACAACTTCTTCCCATGGGGTCTCCAGTAGGTTCCAGCACTTCTCCCTCAGAATTACACCTGGGCTATGTTGTTTGTTTTTTTTTTTCATCTAAAACTTTTCCTTCTTTCTGAGACAATCTGATGACCGATGTCTCTAGTCAGTCATCTTGCCTACCCTCGATTTTATTTATTATCCAAGTGATAACATGCATTGTTGGTTTCCGTCCTGCCACATCACTGCATGCAGCTCAGTGACAATATCTAGGTGGCAACGGCAGCTGCCAGTGCAGATATTCCGTGGCTCTCAGCACCTGCTCTCCCCAAGAGCAAGCACAGGTCCAGGCCACTTCAAGTAGCAGCCCCTGCCCCTGTCTCATTTTGGGTTCCCCAAAATCAGAATCTGAGAGAATAATTTCAGTACAAGTTTATTTGGGAGGTGATTCCAGGACAGACATTGGAGTGAGTGGGAAAATAAGACATGAAATGGATTAAAATAGAATAAATTGTGAGTTAATGACTAGGTTACCATCATGGGGGACTGGCCTTAATATTTCTGGGTACATTCTAAGACAATGGACGAAACAGACATCAGAACTGTCCCCCGAGGGAACAAAAAGCTGGATTATTTGTTCACGAACTCCCATCCCTCATTGGTTGAGGGCTGCTGCTGGGGCGCGGGCTCCCTGGCACTGCCGGCCTGTCCACGGCCAGCCTTAGTGCTGTAGGGACAACACTCTCAGACAGTCACAGGAAGCCCATCAGACTGTGGGAACTGCTGGGAGGTGACCTCCAGGGTGAGCGGAAGGGATGTGAGTAAAGTGTCAACAGAGTCCCCCTTTCCTTGGAAACAGGAACTCACTGAAATCTCCGTTTCCATCTACCCAATCAAGCCCTCCTGAACTAATGTCAAAAAAGGAGAAGGGTCATGTAAGTCAGGCGCTCACCAACGGAAGCTCAACCTCACACAATACAGTCATCCCTTGGTGTCCATAGGGGATTGGTTCCAGGACCCCCTCATGGAATACCAAAATCCACGGATGCTCAAGTCCGTTACATAACCTGGTGTAGTATTTGCACACAACCTACACACTTCCTCCCATATACTTTAAATAATCTCTGGATTGCTTATAATACATAATACAACGTAAATGCTGTGTAAATAGCTGTTATACTGTATTGTTTAGGGAATAATGACAAGAAAAAAGTCCATACATGTTCAGCTCAGATGCAACCATCTATTTTCCTCCTAATATTTTTTATCTGCAGTTGGTTGAATTCACTAACGTGGAACTCGCGGATACGGAGGACTGGCTGTACTGTGGAGGGAGGAAAGACACAAAACAGTTACTAACAGTTGCTGAATGGGCAAAGGTTAAAAAAACAGTCTGTGAGCAAACCAGAGTTTTAGTCTGTTCAGCAAATGCCTTCGTCTAACCATCTGTTCATCTGAGGGGAGTCTGTGACGCAGTCCGGTCTCCACGGCGGAGCCTCATGGCTATTGTATTCATGTTAGGACTGGGTATGTGTGGGGTGCTTTTTAAAGGAAGACAGCCCTTAATTAAGTCTGTTCCCAGAGAATAGCTGTGGCCACTGTACTCTCGATTATTCTGGTGCTTTCCTCAGGAGTTGTGAAGGAAAAGAAAAGGGCTTCTCATAACATACGCATGTCACAATTACTCTGGTCAAGGCACTACGGAGTGACTTGGCCACATGATGAACTCATTTTAATGCCTGAAAGAGCCCTGTCCAAGCCAAAGCACTATGTTCACACTTTTATCATCCATTTTAATTTTAAGTGAATCCTTAGAGAAACAGTTCTCAGGATAAAACAATATGAAGGCAGGGTCAGGGACCCCTTGAGGAGTAATTCCCACCAACACATTCGCCCTCACCACACCTAAGTCCTGAAGTTCCTTGATGGAAAGACGCCTTTATGTCTACAATGAGAGATAAGTCTTAATTTCAAGTGGTCCTGTGATAGGAAACAATCTGGTTTAACTTTATTCACTTATTAATATTTATTCAACAATGTCAGGCACTGTTTAAGATACTGGGGACATTAGAGTGAAAAAAAATAACCAAAGCCCCTGCCTTCATGTGGCTTATCATTCATAGGAAGAGACTAACAATAAACAATTAAACATATGATAATCAAGTAGTCATAATTGCTAAAGGCTCACAATAAATTAAGATAAAGGGGATCAGGAATGCAGAAGTGATGGGTTGTTATTTATACTAGGTGGTTTCTCTAATAAAGTGACTTTTTTGGCAGAGTGCTAGAGCAAGAGAAGATGTCAGCCGCATGTATATCTTGGGGAGAGTGTTCCAGACTGAAAGATAGCATGTGCAAAGACCCTGTGGTAGCAACATGACTGATAAGCTCAAGAACAGCAAGGAGACAAAGAGCAAGTGACCTAGGAGATATTGTAGGGGAGAAAAATCAGAGGGATTGTTGGGTACGTTTAGGAAAACTGCAAAGCACATAGACCCTATAAACCACTGAAGGAATTTAGTCATTGACTGAATGACATATGAAGCCATTGGAGGATTTTGACTTCCGATTCCAAATGATCATTCTATATGCTGTAGTGGAACAGGGGCGGAAGAACAGAACACTTGCGGTGCTGTTACAGCAATCCAGGCAAGATGGTGGAGGCTTAGACCAGACTGGAGCAGTAGTTGTGGAGATGGTGAGAAAGCACTGAATCGTGGACATATATTGATAGCAGAGCCATAGATTTGTTCATATGAATATGAGAATAAAGAGAGGAGTCAAGGATGACCCCAAGGCTCCTCACCTAAGCAACTGGAAGGATGGAGTTGCCATTAACTAACGTAGGGAAGAATTGTGGGAGAAGCAGGTTTGGAACATCTTGGTTTTAGTCATAGTAAGTTTCCAATGTCTTAGACATTGCTATGGTCTAAAGGTTGTATCCCCCCAAAAATTCATGTGTTGAAACTTAATCCCCAATGCAATGATATTAAGAGGTGGGACCTTTGGGAGGTCATTAGTCCACGAGGGCTCCACCCCATGAATGGGATTAGTGCTCTTACAAAAGAGGCCTGAGGGAGCTTGCTCACCCCTTCTGCCACGTGAGGACACAGAAGATGCCATCTAAGAGGAACAGGCCCTCACCAGACACTGAATCTGCCGGTGACTTGATCTTGGACTTCCCCGCCTCCCAAGTCATAAGACATAAATATCTTTCTGTTGTTTATAAATTACCCTGTCTAAGATATTTTGTCATAGCAGCCCAAAAAGACTAAGGCAGACATCCAAGTGGATGCCATGTAGGCAACTGAATCTGTCTAGAGTTCTGGGACAAAGTCCTGACTGGAAATATAAGTTAAGGAATCATATTTAAAGCCTTGAAACCAGAAGGAATCACCAAAAGAGTGAATTTAGTTACAGAAGAGAAGAGGTCCAATGACTAAGGCCTGGACACTGTAATTTTTAGAGTCAGAGTAAAAAGAAGGAATCAGTAAAAGAAAAAGTGAAGTAGCAGCCACCGAGGCAGGAGGAAATTAAAAAGAAAAGAGGGTACCAGGAGCCAAGGGAAGAAAATGTTTCTGAGGAGGAAGGAAGAGAGTGACCAATTATGTCAAATGCTGCTGGCGGGACAAGCAAAAGGAATATGGAGAATTGAACGCTGGATTTGGCATCAACATCACTTAGATGTTAGTGACCTTGGCAAGTAAGGAGTAAATGGCTAACGTAGGATTTTTTCCTAAAAATAGGTCTTCTTGTAAATAAAGGGAATTGAGAACCTAAAATGTAGTGAAGAAGATGAATCTGTGAAGAAGGATGTCTAAAAGCAAATAAAACAAACTTCAGTAACTATATGCAAGATCGCTTCCCCTGGCCTCAATTCTGAGTACCGCCAATGAGTTGAAACATGTGAAGTATTTAGAATACTTCCTGGATGTACAAGTTTTTAATAAATGTTTGCTATGATTATTGTATTATCATCATTATGTTCAATACTCTTATTTCCCCTTTAGCTTGGAAATTTCGTGACTCTATGTTACCACTGCCTTGCCAAGAACCAACCATCCCTGATGGCTAGGCGCTAGTCTTATGTTGCCCCAGCAGGGCAGATTTGCTTCCTGCCCAAATACTAGTCAGAGCTTCCTAGTCATACTCTCAGTACAGTCGATTTTAGATCAGAGTAAAGTAGGTAAAGAAGGGAGTTGGAAATGCTTTTCCCTTGGTTGAGTGGTCCTTTATTGATAAACATGGATTGGTAGACACAGCAGGCTGTAGTCTTAAGGCTTTAATCTTAGGTCCACTTGGCTTGAGATAAAACATTCTCTCGGAAAACTGGTCTGAGTTTGCTGTGGCTTTGGAAATGGCTGCTCTCCACAGCCTATATTTTCTCTGCCTTTTTTTTTTTTTTTTTTTTGAAGTGTTTACATGCCCTCTCCAGCTAAAATTGCTGGGCTGACTTTGTTTCATCTGGACTTTATATTCTACCATAATGATTAATCCACCTGGTCTTTGCCAGAATCAGCTAGCATCTAAGTACCATTTGTAATTTCCACGTCCAATGAAGTAATTCATCTTAGCCCTAGAGTTTGTACTTGATAAATGTCCAATTCTTGTCTACTATGCACCTGGGACCTCGGGTATGATATCAAAATAGTTAAAGATTTTTAAAGTTAATTTTTTTTTTTGCTGTCTTTCATCCCTATCCATTTTTCAAATTTGTGCAAACATCACCACAATCAATTTTAGAACATTTTCCTCACCCAATAGAAACCCTTTACACTTTAGCTATCACCTCCTAAACTTAACATCTCCCCAGCCCTAGGCAACCACTAACTTACTTTCTGTCTAGAGATTTGCTTATTCTGGACATTTCATATAAATGGAATCATACAATATTGGTCTTTTGTGACTGGCTTCTTCCAATTAGCATGTTTTCAAGATTTATCCATATTGTAGCATGTGTCAGTACTTCATTCCTTTTTATTGCCGATAATATTCCATTGTATGAATAATCCACATTTATTTATCCATTCATCAGTTAATGGACATTTGCATTATTTCTACCTTTTGGCTACTATACATAATGCTACTATGAGCACATGTTTACAAGTTTTTGTGTGGATGTATGCTTTGATTCCTCTTGGATATATACCTAGGAGTAAAATTTCTGAGTCATATGGTAACTCTATATTTAACATTTTGAGGAACTCCTGGGCTGTTTTCTAAAGTGGCTGCACCATTTTTATTCCCACTAGCAATGTACGAGGGTTCCAATTTCTCCATAGCCTCACTAACCCTTGTTATTATCTATCCTTTTTATTCTAGCCATAATAGTAGTGTGAAGTGGTGTCTAAATGTGGATTTATTTGCATTTTCCTGCTGACTAATGATGGTGAGCATCTTTTTGTGCATTTTTTGTCCATTTGTGTATTTTCTCTGGAGACATGTCTATTCAGACTTTTTGCCCATTTTTTGTTGAATTGTCTTTTTATTCCTGAGTTGTAGGAATTCTTGATATACTCTAGATATGTCTCTTTCTAAATATGTGATTGGCAAATATTTAATTCCACTCTGTGGGTTGTCATTTCACCTTCTCATGGTGTCTGTATTAGTTTGTTTGAGCTGCTATAACAAAATACTAAAAAACTAGTCAATTTATAAAGAGTTCTGGAGGCTGGAAGTCCAAGATCAAGACACTGGCAGATTTGGTGTCTGGTGGGGCTTCGTCATAGACAGCTTTCTTTTCACTACGACCTCACATAGTGGAAGAGGCGAAGGAGCTCTCTCAGGCTTCCTTTATAAGGGCATTCATTCTGTGACCTAATGACCTAGTCACCTGCCCAAATGCCCCACCTCCTAATACCATCACCCTAGGGTTTAAGATTTCAATATACGAGTTTAGGAGAGACAAAAACATTCAGACATAGCAGTGTCCTTTTCAGCACAAATATTTTTCATTTTAATGAAGCTTCATTTTAGTGAAGCTTATCTAGTTTTTCTTTGGTTATTTGTGCTTTTGGTGTCATAGCTGAGAAACCATAGCCAAATCCAAGGAAGGCCCTCGCTTGAGTTGTAAAAACCCACCACTCTGTGTACCCTTAGGCTTGTGTCTCAGGAACAACTATCCTACATGTTGAAAATTTTATTTTTCAGAAGAGAGAGGTTTTTGCCTAACCCCCAATTCTCAATGCTGGACACATCGCATAACTTGAACCCTGTTACCAAGATAATATATTTAAATCAATAATTGGACTGGCTCCTGCTGTCAAAGAAAGAAAGACAAAAATAGCTATCAACTTCTTCAAGATAAAAGATTAGGAACAGTCTCTTTTCAATACTTGAAAACAACAGTAATGGGGCACAATTTAAAGTTATATTCTTAGTATCTTAAAGGTAAAAGAAAGGAGATTCTGATACAAGACGTTGGGCAGGGCGTACCTCTCTATCTTCCTTTTTTCTCTTAAAATCTTTTGAAGTGACATAAAAGAGGTAAACAGGGAATAAATTCATAAAGATACTGAAAATAAGAGGTGGGTACATGAGGGTACATGAAGATTTTTACTAACATCTGGAATGCAAGACAGATGAGTTTTATTGGTAGAAAAATGAGAGAGAGAAAGAGAGTCATAGTTCAAAACATGAACAGAAGATTGCAAAAAGTTGAGAATATCTCACGAGACTGAGACCCTGGAATCAGCAGACATGAGCGTTGGAGATGGAAGTGAGCCAAAGCCGGGGGCTTAGTTGGAGACCTGTTTATAGGATAGTTGTGCATATTGACCTCCCTTTCCCCCCCCCCAAGGTCCCAGTACAGGAGTGCTGCCCTCATGTCAAAGCCAGGAACTACCTTCTAGGGTGTCCAGGACTCACAGAGTGGGGACTGGCTCCTCAGAGCGGACCCTCTTCTCTGGCAGTGGGGCAGAGGGAGGCAGCGGGCCCCGGCTGCCAGCTCTCTGACCATACACCCTCAAGTGAAGCCTGTGGACCAGGCCTCTAACATCACACCCAAGTCACCAGGCCAGCCAGCCTTCTCATCCATGGGCAGCCCTGAAAAGGAAGAGGCAACCCACATCGGCTACCCAAGGCAATCAGCCCAATCCTTCCTTCATACACAGGGAGAGACAGCCCTCAGCACAAAAGGCACGGACCCAGAATACCGCTGAGAAAGGGACACAAAGGAAACCGGTGGCTCACGGCAGAGAAGAGAACCTTAAATGAGTAAGACATTGCATCCATAAAACCAGAAATGGCTGCTATCTGAGAACAAGAAAGAATTCATGGAGATTAAAAATATCATTGTCAAAATAAGAAATGCAGTAGAAAGACTGGCCAAAGAGTTACATAAATCTCCCAGAACACAGAGCAAACAAGCAGAGAGGTGAATTATGAGA
>NW_012138969.1:2051532-2113177 GCF_000956105.1 Propithecus coquereli
CTGCCTACCAGCAAGGACCGTCAAACATTTTGCAAACATTATCTGATGGTGAGTGTCAGAATCTACATTTGCCAGATGGAGAAATTCAGACAACGATGGAAGTGACTTGCCCATTTTCAGTGCATCTGTGACCAAGCCAGGGATAAAACCCAGGCTTCCAGGAGTCTGAGTCCAAAGACAGATTTGGATCAATTTCTCCTTAGAAAAACCACCACATATTTGTATGACGATCGTTAAGGAAGAAATCCAAACTAATAGATGGCACACTCTGTGTTTAGGGCTTGGAAAATGCCTGTATTTTTCCATCCAATAACCTGGTGCCAAAATGCACATCGCCTGTCAAGAAAAAGGCCAGTGCTTCTCTGATGCACCTGATGGGAATATATATTATTTTGAGGAGTTGTGCCTGCAAAGATAAAAAATGACAATCATTGCAACAAGCACAATTAATTTTTAAGTCTCTTAATACAAGTACTCTGTCTCATTATGTATACAAAGATTTATGCCATTCCGTGACCACTTAGGAAACAATCTGTGGTTAATTAGCTTCACAAATAATTCTGATTATTCTGCCATATGCCTCTCTTATTAATTCAGATGACTAGCACAGGTGGAAAAGAGAAAAAAAAAATGTTTGACTGGTCTGGCATCATTTCTCCTACTGGTTTTACTCTTAATGCAAATTTTTTAATCTTGGCCTGGCTTTCCTATTTATTTAATAGTTAGAGGAGTCATTAAATGCTTATGGTAGTTTTCTTTTGTTTTGTCGTGTAGTTCTCTTCCCTATCGTCCTACTCCCCAACCACACACAAATGCTTCTGAAAACAGGTCCATACCAGATGATACTGGTCCAAATGGCCAAAGCGAGAACTACACCAGAGCATGTGCAGTTTATGGAAGGAAAGCACTGGACCACAGCTACTGCAGAACTTGCAGGCGAGTCTGAAGACAGAGCGATGAGAGTCCAGAAGCAGTCTGGCTGGTTTCTTAAGCAAAGGAGTGGCAGATCCAAGCCATATTTTTTAGTGTGGTCTGAGAAACAGAAAAGAAGAAGAAAGTAGACAGAGAAGAGCGAAGGTGAGGGATGAATAGGCCATCAGCACAGAAGAATCAATCCTTCTATTTTTATTGTGGTACTTCCTAAAGTAAAATTTACCATTTTACCCCTTTTTGAGTGTACAATTCAGTGGCACTAAGTACACTCACATTGTTGTGCAACCATCACCACCATCCATCTCCAAAACTGCTTCGTTTTCCCAAATTGAAACGCTATAAGCATTAAAGAGTGACTCCGTTCCAACAGCCCCCCAGTCCCTGGTGACTATGATTCTACTCTCTTTCACTATGAATTTGACTATTCTAGGAATTAATTCTTCTTTCCAGGGTACTGCTGAGTGTCGTGTCAATAAGTTATTGTCTTCCAGATCCAAATTCACCCTTCAATACATGCTCTGCTATAATGGATGGAATTCCATGGAGCAGCACGTTTAGCTTTCTCAGTAGAAGGCGCCGGAGGGACAGAGCAGGAGAGCTCTCCTGCTGTTTCTGTACTGTGGGTGTGGAAACATCCAGGGCGCTTTGACCCAGCCACAAGGCCTAGAACTCACTGTCCCTTGGTGACCTTGGCAGCCCTGGCCTGGCCTCATACCTACCCCCCCGCCCCCGCATGGCCTTCTTGACACAGACACCGTGGGCTTCAGGCCCGTCTGCAATGATGTCCCGGCCCCTTCTGCATGCCCATGTGCCAAACCATTGACTGCAATTTTCCTATGTCCCACCTGTGCCCTGGAGGTTTGCTTCCTGCCTGTCCAGTGACTACAGACCAGCTCTGCCCTGGGCAAATCAGCAAACTTCTCTGCCATCCAGTGGCTGCAATCCCAGCCTCAGGGAGGGAGTCTCCCTTTATGTTTACCCCTCCTTAGGTACTCTCCCTCAGCCTTAGGTTATAAGAGTTATCTTCTAGCTTATGATTGCTCTTCTATCAGAGTTTTAAAAAGTTTGTATTAAACTTTCCCTGTTTAAGTCACTGTGCGGTTTCTGCCCCCGATGGACCCAGACTGATACAGAAGTGAAAGGGGCAGGGTGACAGATGTCAACTGGATAGATCTGCACAACCTGGAGTGCGTGGTCACCCGCCCGGAGATGGGAGGGGAGGTCCTGGCTGCATTTGAGGCTCTGACTCAAGTTTGTTTCTGAAGTTCAGCTATCTACTTGCCCTTGAACTTTAAGACAGATATGTTTCCTCAAAACAAATTCTATCTCTTTGCTTTGTAGAGAGCCAGGGTGTGTTTCTGTTATTTGAAACCCAAAAAGTCATCATTAATAAATATGCAATTCCACATTCTCTTAAATAGGGTTCAGAAAAAGGGATAGAGAGATAAAGATGGACTATTCGAGAAGGAGGAAAAGAAAGGAAGGGAAATTATATACTGGAGATTAACAGGAGAGGAAATTCCAGTTCTTTAAGAATTTTAGCTGGGCTTGATGCTGACGTTAGGGCTTCAGGGGCTATGACTCATTCCTGTCATCTCTGATCAATGGGGAACTCACACGACGGGCACTAAATGGGGCATTGGCCAAGAGATCTGAATGCAGGAGAACACGGCTTAGGTCAAATGAGGCCTCTTCCCACCAGCCCTGGGGAACTGCTCACCTAGCATATCTGAGAGGAGAGTCAGGATGCCAGAGCTCACCTGCCCACCAGCTGTAAGGACCCAGGCTGCCTCACACCCCATCACAAGGGGCAGAGCAGAAGCCCCCAGCTCTGCAGTGCACTCCAGGTGAAGGCAACACTCGGGACTGGTTTTGCTCTGCAGAGTAAATCCCTGCCCATTAGTAAAGCACGGCCTGGTAAGCATCAGACTTTCATCCATTGCATTCACCAGTTTTGTCTGAAGGGGAGAAAGGTGGAACCTCCCTTCGCTGCGCTTCCCCTCCTATGAAGATATGACTGAAATATGGGTGTCACTCCCCCTCCTCCACAAGCCAGGATGGAAATTTGGGGAAACAAGAACACAAATATTCCTCCCTTCCAATGGTTACTTTTCCCTTTTCTATCCAAGTAGGGTCTTTTTTTAAGTCTGCATAATGGGATGGATCATGCTAAACATGTATAGAATCATTTTTATCTTTCAAAGTGCCTTTTTTCACGGTAAAAAAAAAATCATACATCAACCTTTAGCAGAGTATGCAACTTGAGATGCTTTTGCTATGAATGGAGTGAATATTAGCGGATCTTTCCGCCCTCTTTCATCTAGAAGTACAAAGTTGGATAAGATGTGGTCTCTGCCTTTTAGAAAGTGGGGCACCTCCATTCATGGTGTGTTTCTCTTGGCTCTGCTGTGGGGAGCAATAATTGAACTGGGCTCTGACCAATCCGAAAGGAGGTGAAACAAGAGGGGACGCCACCACCCATCAATGCACAGCTAGTGTGTTACATGCTGGCTGCACCCACTGACCAGGCCAGCAGTAGTTCCAGCAGATGCCAGCTCTGGGTATGTGAGTAACCAAGCCTAAGAAGACAGAAAGGACTATGGGAGCGTCTCTGGCTTCTCTGACTTTAGTCACATTGATTGCGTCCAAAGATACTGGGGAAAAAAAAAAAAACTGGTAAGCAGCTGGGAATTTTTCAAGAATATTTCCCCTTTGGCTGGGCACAGTGGCTCATGTCTGTAATCCTAGCACTTTGGAAGGCCAAGGCGGGAGGATTGCTTGAGACCAGGAGTTCAAGACCAGCCTGAGCAAGAGTGAGATGCCACTCCTACTAAAAATAGAAAAATTAGCCGGGTGTGGTGGTGCACCCCTGTAGTCCCAGCTACTCAGGAGGTTGAGGCAGGAGGATTGCTTGAGCCCAGGAGTTTGAGGTTGCTGTGAGCTATGATGAGGCCACTGCACTGTATAGTCTGGGCAACAAAGTGAGACCCTGTGTCAAAAAACAAGAAAAAGAGTATTTCCCCTGAAGCCTACTCCTCCCACAGCTTTAAGCATCTCGGTACATTGCATCAGTTTTTCTAGTTACTCTGGCCAAACACATGAGAGTCATCGATTTCTCCTCTTTTACTCTAATATTCCACATTTGCACTGTAAGCAAATCCTGGCCACTTCACCTTCCAAATACATCCAGAATCTGACCACTTCTCAGCACCTCTATTGTTACTTTCCTGATCAAGTCACCATGATTTCTTGCCTGGAAGACTACAGTAACCTCCTGGCTGGTCTCCTGCCCCTCTGCAGTCTAATCTCAATCTGACAGCCAGCATGATGCCATTCAAACAGAAGTCTGGTGGTGTTACACCTCTCCTGGATACTCCCCAGTGGCTTCTCGTCTCAGAGTAAAAGCCAGGGGACTTACACTGGCCTGTAAGACCCCAGACCATCTCGATGCCGTACCTCTCTGTGTGGACTTCTAACTCAATGTGATAGACTAACGGCAAAGACTGGTCCCAATTTCCCACCCTTCGCTATCGTCACACCCTTAGCAATGTGACTCTGAACTCTTCCCACGGAGAAGTGGAGTTTATTCTCCATCCCTTGAAACCCCGCTGGCTTTGCTCTGCAGAGAAAGCTGGTCTTATGAATTGCTCTGGTCAATAGAATGCAGCAGAAGTAACGTTGTTTCATTCTGAACCTGGCCCTCCCGAGGTCTAGCGTGTGCTCTCTTCCTCTCTCTGTCTGTATCTCTCTGTCTCTCTGTCTCTCTCTCTCTGTCTCTCTCTCTGTCTCTCTCTGTCTCTCTCTCTGTCTCTCTCCGCTTCAGACTCTGCTATGCCATGAGAGCAGAATATTCACCTCCTAGAGGATGGGGGACACACAGACGTGGAGCAGAGCTAAACAGACCAGTTGTCTTATCCAAAGTCCAAGACCTGTGAGAGAACTCAGACAAGATCAGCAAGACCATCTTGTGTGCAGCTGACTGCACAGGCACGAATAAGCCCCGCCCAGATCAGCTCAGATCCGCAAAACCACCCAGCTGATCCTTAGACTCGGGGACAAACCTGAATGTTTATTATTGGACACCACTGAGGTTTCGAGGTTGCTTGTCACTCAGTGTGATGGTGAAGCAGATAACTGATTCATTCCTTTCTCCCATTATTGTCCAGCCTTTGGGAAAACAGCAGCCACATCTCTACCTCAGAGTCTTTGCACCTGCTGTTCCCTCTGACTGGAATGCTCCGCCTCGATCCACCCTCCCTCCGGCAGCCGCCTACCTTGATCCCTAACCTACTTCAAATGTCTCAAGTGTCACCTTTTCAGGGAGAACTTGCCTGGACATAACGTATAACACAACCTTATTTTAACATTTCTTATTCCCCCTTCTCAATTTTTAACTTTCTTTTCCCCATTTACTGCTATCAGGTATATTTCATATTTTCCTTATTTTCCTTGTTTCTTATCTGACTTCCTTGTAAGCTCCTGGAGAGCAGGGATTTTCGACTGCTCTATTCACTACTATAACCCCATGCTTAGGATAACGTCTAGCACATGAAAGACACACGATGCATATTTGTTGAATAAATATGTGAATGAATGTGAATTCTCTATAGAATGGTAGAAGTGATGGGAAAATGTTTTTCTTAATTTTTTAAAATTGGTAAACTCAAAACTCCTTGAATTACATCTGTTAATCTATCCAACTTCTCTCCTTCTCTACCACCACGATCCTAGTCATGGCCACCCTGAGCTCCTGCCTACATTGTTGCAACTGCCTCCTAACTGATATTTCTGCATCGGTTCCTACTCCCTACAATCCCTTTTCTCCACCACAGTCAGGGTAATTTTTTGATAAAGAAAACCCAATAGAGACCAAAATCCTTAGCATGGCCTAACAGGCTCTGTGTGATCTAGCTCCCTCCTACGTCCATCAATGCACCTATTCTTCTCATTCTCTCTGCTCATTCTCCAGTCTTCCAGTTTCTTACATAGTCGTGACCTCAGGACCTTTGCACAAGCTGTTCCCTCTTCCTGAGAGGAGCACTCTCTATCATCTCTCTGCCTGATCAACACTTATTCATCCTCCTGTTCTCATCATCGCAAGGGCCATTTCTTCAGTCTTCCCAGAATCCCCAGGCTGAAGATTCTCTGATAGTCTGTGCTTTTTGTTTCAGGCACACAATGTGGTTTATAATCCTGTGTTTGTGTAATTACTTATTTAATGCCTGCTTTTCCCCACATACTGTAAGCTCAGTGAAGACCTAAAACTATTGAACAGATGATTTGGCTAAGCGTGGCCTGAGGTTCAGATAAGCCCTTTGTAGGGGAGAGATTGGTCTACAGGAAACAACCATGAAGAAAAGGGCTTCTTCATAATGAGTTGAGTCTTCCAGGAAAGACTCAGCTTTAATGGTACTTTTGTTCCTTTCTAAAGCCACAAAGGTCTATAAACCACGCATTAGCAGCAGAAGACAGACAGAATATTTACAGTCCAAGGGGATTGTGTTGAAGAAAAGTACCTCTTGTCATTCTTGCACTGTCATGATTTATGCAATCAAGTATTGCATTAGACACCAGCTATTTTAAACAGAAATGGACACAGCAAGAGCAAGAGAAAGTGTTGATTAACTCTAGGTAGTGGCTTAGTCTTCTATTGCTATGCACAGATGACCACAAATAGCAAATTAAAACAAGACAAATGTATTGCCTTACAGTTTCCACGGATCAGGAGTCCGAGCACAGTTCAGCTGGATCCTCCGCTCAGGGTCTCACAAGGCTGCAGTCAAGATGTCACTGTGCCGCAGTTCTCTGAGACTCGAGGTCTTCTTCCGAGGCCCTCTTCCAAGCTCCTTCAGGTTGTTGGCAAAATTCAGTTGCTTGTGCTTGTGGGAATGCTTTTTCCTTTCCTTGCTAGCTGCCAGCTGGGGATCACGCTCAGCCACTGTCATTCCTTGCCATGTTGTCACCACAGCCGTTCACAGCATGGATGTTGCTTGCCTCCGGGCCAGCAGGAGCGTCCCTCTCTGACTTCCTCTCCCCCCGCACCAACTGAAGAAAGCTCTCTGCTTTTAGAAGGCTCACCTAATAAGGTCAGGTCTGCCCAAGATAATCGCTCTTTTGCTGCATAACTTAATATAATCATAAGAGTAGTATCTCGTCATAGTCACAGGCTCTAGTCACACTGGAGAGAGCTGTACAGGGAACAGACACCAGGAGTGGGGATACTGGAGGCTGTTTTAGAATCCTGTCTGCCACGGGACAGCTAAAGATACAAGGTATTAAGTGTGTATTCATGGCCAGCGACATGTTAAGTGCTTTTTAGCATTTAATCTTTAAAACGATCCTTGATTGTTTCCATTTTCTTTCTGTTTCAGATTGTATGACTTCCCTTGCTTTATAGATGGAGAAACAGAGGCTGAGAGGTTAGGTGACTTTACCCCATTTCACACCGTCAGGAAGAAGCATAACCTGGATTTTGAACTCTTTTTGACTCCAGAACCCTTCTTATCCACTTGGCGTTGGCAAAGCTGGTTCTCCTGTAACCGTTGGAATGATGATTATCACTGCTTCATGGATGTAAACGCTGCTGTGGGGAGATTAACATAGTCAGGACCACCCAGTTAGTAAGTGATAGCGAGGCCTTCAATCTAACCTTCTCCTTGTCAGCCCCACGCGCTGGGCATCCCATGGAATCTAGGGACACTCCCAAATTGCTTGTCAGCTAGAAGAAAACTTAGCAATGAACCTTCCCCAGAAACAAGAGAAACCAGCATGTCTTCTGGCTCCAAGGCTTGGTAGAACTACAGAATCCATGCTATCAGTTCCATTTCTTTTAACCTTTAGTGCGAGAAAAGCAGAGTGTTTTATTCCCATGCTAAGGAAAATTATCTGAGCTAAGGGCACCTAGCAATTGCTCCCTCGGAAGTTGCATAACACTTAGCACCAGGAGAAGAGGGTCCCCCGTGGTAGTGAAAGGTCAGTGATCAGTAACTTTCCCTCCTCTGTGCATTTACACCTTTAAATGAAAGGTGTCCCGGGGTCAAAACAAATAATTATTCAGGGGCGAGGATATACTTTCTTGGAAGTAACATTGTTTTATCATCACTTCTTGCATGGAGACAAAACAGCTTTGACATGATCTGTTAACAAACACAATTATCCGTTGCAAATACCGTTACACAGCCCCCACCTTGTGCTTTGCAACCAGAGGCCAGTTTTCCCTGAGAGTGGTGTCCACCTTGCTTTTCCTCTTTGTTCCAATGCCTGCAAATGCCAGTACTAAACTTGGTGCACAGAAGCCATTCAAAAGGCATACTGTAGTTGGCTCTAACCTCCCCTGTCCTGCAATTGCCCTTAGGGCAAGAAACAGAAAACGAAATTATCAGAAAAGTTGTATTCCATTTGAGTGCCCTGCCAGGTCATGGTTGGTGTTATAACTGCATTCCTGGGAGCTCTTCCCCCAGGGCTGCAGCTAGCCCCAGGTCCCAGGAGGACCACGCCTTTCTGCTGCCACCGCAGGATTAGTGGTGGTAACAGCTGCCCCAGGGGACTAATTCCTGGGAGGCTCACCATCCCCTGATGGCTCCCTTAGCCCTGCCCACACCTGGGGAAATAGCTCCTTCATAAACATATTCTTAAACCAGGAATCCTGACTGATAATCATTCTAAACCCCTAATGAAATTATTGACTTGAACAGTGAGTACAAACTGGTGTTAAAAGCATTAGCATATTGTTGAGGAGCAACTGGACATTTGTGTAGCATCCAAATAACACCAGACAGATTACTTTCTAGACACTAGAGGGAAAACATAAATGCTGCTGTCAAAGAATAACACTGTTGTTTGCCTTACATTACTGGTCAATACTAGAATCCCCGATGATGGGTCAACCAGGAAATATACATCTTACGACAAAATACAATATGAAATATACATTTCCTATGATATAATCTAGCTAACAAGGTTTAAATTGAATCCAGCCTGCCTTTGCTTTTCACTTTCAGTTTATGAGATATAAGGGGGTTAGAGACGCAACCTATATAAAGCCAGAGGAAGATGGGATGTTCCATAGGCCAAATCTATTTAAGCCAAATTCATTTAACAAACACAATGTCATGTATATGCCTGGAAAAAGGGCTTAAGCAATACTTACATCATGTAAAGGCCTGAATTGGTTCCTAATTGGACAAACCAGCTACCAAGGACATTTTGGGGATGGTTTAAGTATATCTGATAAGTTAAGTATATCTGATAGATATAGACTGGATATTAGATAAAATATATTGACATGTATTGATACAGAAAGTTTCAGATCATTAACAGAAAAAAAAAGATTGACAAAAATGGTATGCAACAAACTTTCAAAAAATACTGTTCTCATTTTGTAAAAAGATAATGCATACATATGTGTGTGTGTGTATGTATATGTAGGCATAAAAATTCTAGAAGGCTATACCTTAAGATATTAACAGTGGTAAACTCTAGATGGTGGCAATAGTGTATTTTTATTTTCTTATTTTTGTTTATCTGTACGTATGCCGGTTTGTAATTATAAGAGGGTTTTAATTCAACAAGAAGGGAAGGAAAGTTATCAGTGTATAGTTTTAACGAAAGCCATGTAAGTGAGATTACCCAGGGAAAGGCATATGAAGAACAAGAAGAAGCTGAGGAAACGGCTTTTAGGAACATCAAGAGTTTGGAGAGAAGAGTGTGGAAGGAGCACTGGTCAGAGACTGAGGAGGAGCCTGGAGAAAATAGAAGGAGGACAGCCGGGGCAGGAGAATGTTCCAGAAGGCGGGGTAGTCGGTGTCTCAAATGCTACAGTTGGGCAGGTGGGATGAGGATCAAAAGGAGGCCCCTGACCTCAGGGTAGGAAGTCCGTGGAGACTTTTGCCCAGGGACGGGGGAGGAGCCAGAGCCTGTCCTTGCAAGAAGTTGGTAACAGAGGGAAGGAGGGAAGCAGTCAGGGAAGGGAGCCGCGCTGCCCGTCTGTGCACAAGGAGGGGCGCTGCCATTCAGGGTGTGTTCTCGGTGAATGAAAACCCCTGGGGCGCCGCTCCTTCACCCCGAAATCACTGTGAGTGGTGCCCCCTGGAGGACATAAAGAGAAGGACCTGGGAAGCAGGTGGAGGGAGTTTGGAAATGGGGAAGAGTTAAGCGTGGAGAGATGGAACTCTAAGAGGAGAAGGAGGGATCATTTGCGGCCCAGGATCCAGGAGTGCGCAGGGGAGGGAACACAGCGCAGCGCGCAGGAGGCAGGACGAACCTCGTGGAGAGGACTGGGGCAAATGTCCTCTGAATCAGAGGCCAAGGCACCAGGACCAGAATGCACAAGTCACGCCTTCTGGGAAAGTCGCCGGACCATAGTGATGATTAGCAACTGCAGGTATACTTTGAAAGCAACTTTTCCAGGTGGCAGTGTGCTGCTTTGGGATCGCTCAGAGCCGCACTGGCAGTTATTAGATCATGTGAGCCTCACGTGTGATTGGGGCAGGGGGCTACCAACACGATGGGATTTGAGGGGTGGCCAAAGACCCACCACCCTGGGACTATCTCCCAAGGGCTTTTCATAGTGACGAGCAGTGTGACGAAGTGAATAGACAGTGCAAGGCGTGGAGTCAACAGATGAATTTGCAGTCCGTCTCTGCTGTCGGGTGCTTTTTGCACTTCCATTTCACTTGCTTCGATGAACATTTACCCAAATAGCCACAAGGCAGAAAGGACACAGCTCTCAGTACAGCCCATGACATTTCATTTGATCAAGACTCTATTGAAAGGGCTAGAATATTCTGGAGCCATGCCTGCAATGAGAAAGACACAACAGTCTCTGTGTGCCTGGAACAGAGAACTTCCTCCCTAAAACATAAGCCCAGGAGAAGAATTAAGGTGCAGTGTTGACTATGATCATTTCTTATCGCTTTCTGTACTCTCTTCTCTTCACTCCATCACTGAACCAAAGAGCCCCAGTGTCTTCTGGCTTCTGCTGCCCCACTGAGTCCTGCCTTGGTGCTGCTGCCCACACAGCAAAATGTCACTGGGGTCAGCAGGCCTCAGAAGCGCACACAACACTCCAAACTGGGCCTTCGTGGGGAGACCACAGCCGTCTTCCGAGGGATTCCGCAGCTGCCCAGGGTGGAGCATTCATCAGTGTCGAGCACGTTGATCTAAGGTTAGTGTTCCCAGCTGCTCTGCTTGCTGTGCCAGGCTGCCCTGGGAGGAGCTGTTAGGAGGAGGGTTTTCTCTCTGGTGCCTCTTTCTAGACGCTCATTTATCCATCAAGTAATGCCTTGCAGGAGAGGAGTGGTATCCTCCATTTCCCTACAGCTTTAGGAACTCCGAGGCACGATGTGTAGAGATATTCTGTACAAAGTGCAGAGATTCCAGCCAAGAGATGAGGGTGAGAAGGAAAACTGCAATGGGAGGGATTGTGGGAAGGTGCTGGGCTATTCACTACAGCTCAGTGGGGATGGGGAAGGAAATGGTAACTCAGAGAGCAGCTCCGGAGCGAAAGCAAACAGGAAGGTTTTAATGGGAAAGTTCTGGGAGGAAATGACTCAGTGGTTTGGAAAGAGCAGGCTATCCGTGGAGAGGGAGGGGAGCCCGTCTGGAGGGGGCCCTCGGGAGAGGGCAGGACTTTTTCTTTGGTGCCTCAGACATAGAAACCAGCTTCACTCAGGGGGCAGAGGAGGGATCCTCAGGGTGGGAGCAACTGTTGCTATGGGACTGAAAAAAAAAGCATCTTGACTCTCAGTATGGGGGGAGGCTGACCCATGGCCAAGAATCTAGAGAAAGGGCTGGAAGATTCTGGAGATGCGCCTGCAGTGAGGGATTTACAACAGTTCTCCCTGCACCTGGAACAGAGAACTTCCTCCCTAAACAGAAGAAACAGCAACAACAAAAAACTAAGGCACACGGTTCACTACGGTCACATTATAGATTTGGTGTGCACATCGGAGAGAGAGTGCATTTTCCCATTCAAAAACCAGGGCGTGGCATTTAACAGAAAAAAATTCTGGTTTCGGAATTTGTGTACATGAAATACTTTAAAATGGCGTAGAATGAACTCCCACTGAGTCATAAATGTAACTAAATGCATTTATTACGATTATAACATTGCAGGAAATTGGAAGCGTCCCGGAAAATCTGGAGTGAATGAACACCGTGTTTTGAACTGAAGCAAACCTGAGAAGAGCTGAGGAACAAAACTTTACAAATCATGCGTTTATTAGTTTCTTCCCGAATCAGTGGCTGGGGAAGGAGGGCGGGGAGAACAAGTTCTTTTCTGAGAGGTGGGGGTGGGGGAGAGAGAAGCTGAAGTGTCCAAGTGGAAAGGATGTGGAAGCTGGGGCCAGGGAGCTAGAACCGAGCCCTCCATCTTCAACTTCTCAGCTGTGTCTCTGGCAGATCTCAGCTCCCTGATCCGCAAAGCGCTTGTCGTAGTGTTATGAGCTGATACCCACTGGGCACCAGCGCAATGTCTGTCCCTGACGGTGTGTGCATAAACGTCAGGGTTTTTTCTTCCTCACCCCATCTCAGGTGAGGCAGGGAAAGATGGAAATTTTACTGTTGAACTCAGGGAGAGCAAGAGCCTGGTAATTTTGGAAGAGTGAAAATGAAGAGCAGTAAAGATGGAAAAAAATGTAAACACACAGGAATCGTGGCGCCCTCAGTACGTTTTGTCTGACCCGAGGAGCAGCCTTGGCAGAAAGACTGTGAGAACCTCAGCTGTGACCACGAGGAACTTCCCCGCCTTGGCTGATGCAGCAGAGGACTCCTTCGGTGACTTAAAAGGGCATTTCGTGAGCTACTCACCAAGACTCTTGTCATTTCCTCCTAAACCCAGCTTTCAGTGCTGTCACTTCTGGGCACGTCGGCTTTTTCTAAAAAGGCCTCTGTCTTTAAAATTTCATCATTTACACTACATGCTCCGATGACTCTGAACTTGGTGTGCCGCTCCATGGCTTCGCTGCCGTCCGAATCACATGCTTTTGCCGGCATTACCTAGCCGGGCTTGGAGTCGCCTCAGGAGGAGGTGGCCAGCGCTTCCCATGCCAGTTAGTAAGGCTAGCTGGTGGCCCCTGTCATCAGAAACACGCTCCCTTCCTCAAGGTCTCTTTTCTAAATCTGAATTAGCCTTGAAAAGTTTCCAACCTGGGCCGTGGGAAGAGTTCAAGTTAATTCCAATTACTACATATTTGGGCACCTACTACGTGCCAGGCATAATGGGGAATTCCGAGATGAGTTAACCCTTGGTTTTACTCTCCTGGACCGTGAATGCCAACAGGGGAGGCCGGCGCCAACAGGCTGTGAGTATAGGCAGGTAGTATAATGGAAACAGTTCACCATTCCTATATTCATTCAAAAAATATTCATTGAGCACTTACCATGTGCCGTGTACCCTTCAATACCCTGTGGCTACAGCAAGGGGCAAGAATGTGGGCTTTAAGATCAGACAGAACTGAGTCAGAGCCCTGCCTCAGACATGACTGTGTTCTTGGGCAACTCTCCTAGAGTCACTGTGCTCCAGACTTCTCATTTTAAAAATGGGAATCATAATAATAATCATACTAATATTAATAATACTATCGATTTTTGCAGAGTTCTTGTGCAGTCAAGAGGTACTCAATAGTGTTGCTGATTGGTTGTTCTATGATAGATGAACAAACATATAATGGTTGGATATCCAAGTGGGGGAGGTAAAGAAAATTAATTTTATTTTCTGCGATGCATCACAAAATGTATGGGCACGGTAGAGGAAAAATAAAGCTGTGTACAGTCAGCCCTCCATATGCACGGGCTCTACATGTGTGGTTTCAATCAACCACAGATGGAAAATATTCAGAAATAAATCACTAAAAAAACAACAATGCAACAATAAAGTAATACAAATTTTAAAATACAGTATACCAACAATTTATGTAGCATTTACATTGTGTTAGTTATTACAAGTAAGCTAGAGATGATTTAAAATACATGCCTAGGTTATATGCAAATACTACCCCATTTTATATGAGGAATTTGAGCATCTGTGGATTTTGGTATCCGTGGGAGTCTTGGAACCAATCCCCCGGAGATAATGAGGGACAACTGCACAGAGAGGTGGCATTCAAGACCAGGGTGTGCCTGAAGCAGTGCTCCTCCAGGTCATGAGTTTTCTAAGAGAATGGGTTTTGGTTTTTTTTTTCATTTTTTATTTAAGTAGATTTAGCGGGTACAAATAGTTCTTTTGTTACATGGATGAATTGCATAGTGGAGAAGTCTAGGCTTTTAATATACCTGTCACCTGAATAGTGTACATTGTACCCGCTAGGTAATTTTTCATCCTGCATCCCCCTCTCACCCTTCCCCTTCTAAGTCTCCAGCGTCCGTTAAGCATTCTGTATGACCATGCATATCCCTTGCTTAGCTCTCATTTACAAGTGAAAACATGTGGTACTTGATTTTTTTGTTCCTGAGTTACTTCACTTACAATAATGGCCTCCAGTTCCATCCAGGTACTGTAAAAGACATTATTTCATTTCTTTAAATGGCTGAATAGTATTCCATGGTATAGATACCCTACATTTTCTTTATCCACTCATCAGTTGGTGGGCACTTAGATTGGTTCCATATCTTCCCAATTGTGCAGGTGTCTTTTTTTATAAAATGATTTCTTTTCCTTTGGGTAAATCCCCAGTAGTGGCGTTGTTAGGTCAAATGGTAGATCTACTTTCAGTTTTTTGAGAAAACTCCCTACTGTTTTCCGAAGACGTTGTATTCATTTACATTCCCACCAACAGTGTATAAGCGTTCCCTTTTTACCACATCCACACCAACATCTATTGTTTTTTGACTTCTTAATAATGACTATTCTGGTAGGGCTAAGGTGGTATCTCATTGTGGTTTTAATTTGCATTTCCCTGATGAATATTCTTTCATATGTTTGTTGGCCATTTGTCTATCTTCTTTTGAAAAAGCTCTGTTCATGTGCTTTGCCTACTTTTTAATGCTTATTTGTTTTAATGGTTGTTTTTTTCTTGCTGATTTGTTTGAGTTCCTTGTGCATTCTGGTTATTAGTCCTTTGTTTGATGTATAGTTTGCAATTATGTTCTCCCATTCTGTAGGTTGTCTATTATTCTGTTGATTATTTCCTTTGCAGTGCAGAAACTTTTTAGCTTAATTAAGTCCCATTTATTTGTTTTTGGTTTTGTTTTTGTTGAATTTTTTTATGGCGTCTTAGTCATAAATTCTTCGCCTAGACCAATGTCCAGAAGAGTTTTTCCTATAATTTCTCAGAGTTTTTGTGGTGTCAGGTCTTATATTTAAGTCTTTAATCCACCTTGAGTTTATTTTTCTGTATGGTGAGAGATAGGAATTCAGCTTAATTCTCCTGTATGTTTCTCTCCAATTTTCCCAGCACCATTTATTGAATAGGGTATCCTTTCCCTATCTACTTTGTTGAAGATCAGTTGCTTGAAGGTATATGGTTTTATTTCTGGGTTCTCTATCCTGTTCTATTGATCTTTGTGTCCACTTTTATATCAGTACCATGCTGTTTTGGTTATTGTAGCCTTGTAGTAACCAAATAGGGTAATGTGATGCCTCCAGATTTGTTCTTTTTGTTTAGGACTGCTTTGACTATTCGGGCTCTTTTTTGATTCCACATGAAATTTAGGAACTTTTTCTAATTTTGTGAAAACTGATGTTGGTATTTTGATGGGAATTACGTTGAATCTGTGAATCACTTTGGGTATTACATACATGTGAACAATATTGGTTCTTCCAATCCATGAGCATGGGATGATTTTCCATTTGTTTGCGTCATCAATGATTTGTTTCGTCAGGGTTTTGTAGTTCTTGTATAGATCTTTCACCTCCTTGGTTAAGTATATTCCTAGGTATATATATATTTTTGCAGCTATTGAAAATGTTATTGAGTTCTTGATTTGATTCTCAGCTTGGCTGTTTATAGAAATTAGTTTATAGAAATGTTATTGATTTGTGTTCATTAATTTTGTAATCTGATATTTTACTGATTTCATTTATCAATTCTAGGAATCTTTTGGTGAAGTCTTACAGTTGGATTTGATTTGCTAGTATTTCACTAGGGATTTTTACATCTATGTCCATGAGGGATATTGGTCTGTAGTTTTCTTTTTATATTGCATTCTTTCCTGGCTTTGGTTTCAGGCTGATACTGGCTTCATAGATTGAGTTAGGGAGGATTCCCTCCTTGTCCATGTTATGGAGCATTTTCAATAGGATAGGTACCAGTTCTTCTTTGTAGGTCTCATAGAATTTGGCTATGAATCCATCTGGTCCTGAGCTTTTTTTGTTGGGAGGTTTTCTTATTACTGATTCAATCTTGCTACTCAATATAGGTCTGTTCAGGATTTCTATTTCTTCCTGACTCAAGCTTGAGAGGGTGTGTGTTTCCAAAAATTTATACATTTCCTTTAGATTTTCAAGTTTGTGTGCATAGAGGTGTTCATAATAGTCTCGGACGATCTTTTGTATTTCTGTGCTGTCAGTTGTAATGTCTCCTTTTTCAATTCTGATTGAGCTTATTTGAATCTTTTTTCTTCTTTTCTTGGTTAATCTAGCTAGTGATCTGTTGATTTTGTTTATCTTTTCAAAGAAACAATTTTTCATTTCATTGATCCATTGTATTGTGTTTTGGTTTCAATTTTGTTTAGTTCTGCTCTGAGCTTTATTATTTCTTGTCTTCTCCTGGCTTTGGCTTTGGTTTGTTCTTGATTTTCTAGTTTCCAGAGTATGGCATTAGGTTGTTAATTTGTGATCTTTTTGTCTTTCTGACGTAGGCATTTATTGTTATGAACTGCCCTTTTAGCACTGCTTTTACTGTATCTCACAGATTTTGGTAACTTGTGTCACAATTGTCATTTACTTAAAAAAATTTTTTGATTTCCATCTTGATTTTGTCATTGACCCAAAGATCATTCAGCAGCAGTGTTGTTTAACTGCCACATATTTGCATAGTCTTGAGAGTTCTTAGAGTTAATTTCTGATTTTATTCCACTGCAGTCTGAGAAGATACATGGTGTGATTTAGATTTTTTTAAATTGATGAGACTTGTTTTGTGGCCTAACATATGGTCTATCTTGGAAAATGTTCCATGTACTGATGAGAAGAATGTATATTCTGCACTTTTTGGATAGAATGTTCTGTAAATGTTTGTTAGGTCCATTTGTTCTAGAGTCTCATTTAAGTCCAGCATTTCTTTGTTGACTTTCTGCCTTGATGATCTATCTAGTTCTGTCAGTGGAATATTGAAGTCTTGTACTCTTATTATGTTGCTGTTTGCTTCATTTCTTAAGTCAAGTATTTGTTTTATGAATCTGGGAGCTCCAGTGTTGGGTGCATATATATTTAGGATTGTTATATCTTCTTGTTAAATTGATCCCTGTATCATTATGTAATGACTGTCTTTGTCTTTTTTCACTGTCGTTGATTTAAAGGCTGTTTTATCTAATATAAGAATAGCTACTCCTGCTCACTTTTGGTTTCCATTTGTATGAAATTTTTTTTCCACCCCTTTGCCTTGAGTCTATGAAGCTCTTTACAAGTTAAATAGGTTTCTTGGAAATAGAATATGTTTGGGTTGTGTTTTTTTCTCCATTCCGTCAATCTATATGTTTTAAGTGAAGCATTTAGATCATTTACATTGAATATTAGTATTGATAAGTGAGGTATTATTCCAGTCATCATGGTTATTATTACCTGTTTGCTTTATATTCTCCCTTGTGCTACTGTTTTCTAGGAGCCGTGAGTTTTACTTTCGATTGTTTTTACACTGGTGAGTATTGACCATTCTTTTCAGTGTTTAGAGCACTTTTGAGCATTTCCTGTAGGGCAGGTCTAGTGGTGACAAATTCCCTTAGAGTTTGCTTGTCTGAGAAAGATTTTATTTCTCCTTCATTTGTGAAACTTAATTTTGCAGGACACAAAATTCTTGGCTGACACTTATTCTGTTTAAGAAGACTAAAAGTGGGCCCCCAGTCCCTTCTGGCTTATAAGATTTCTACTGAGAAATCTGTTGTTAATCTGATTGATATTCCTTTGTAAATTACTTGATGTTTTCATCTGACAGCTTGTAGGATTTTCTCCCTCACTTTGACTTTGGCTAAAGTGATGACTATGTGTGTTGGGGATGTCCTATTTGCAATAAATCATCCAGGACTTTGTTGACCTTCTTGTATCTGGATGTCTAAATCTCTAGCAAGACCAGGGAAGTTTTCCTCCATTATTCCCTAAAATAGGTTTTCCATGCTTTTTTTTCTTCTCCCTCAGGGATACTCATGATTCCTATGTTTGGGTTTTTTACATAATCCCATACTTCTTGAAGGCTTTTTACATTTCTCTTGATTCTTTTTTTTTTTTCTTCATTTTTGCCTACTTGGATTAATTCAAAAGCCTTGTCTTCAAGCTCTGAAATTCTTTCATCTGCTTGGTTTAGTCTGGTAAAACTTTCCACTGTATTTTGAAATTCCCTATATGACTCTTTCATTTCCAGGAGGTCTAGTGTGTGTGTGTGTGTGTGTGTGTGTGTGTGTGTGTGTGTGTGTGTGTGTGTGTGTGTGTGTGTGTGTGTGTGTGTGTGTGTGTGTGTGTTTAACTATCTATCTCTTTGCTGAATTTTTCATTCATGCCCTGAATTTTTTTTCTGGTTTCTTTGTGTTGGTTTTTGACTCTTTCATCTTTCCCATTGAGCTTACTTGTGATCCATATTTTGAATTCCATATCTGACATTTCAGAAGTTTCCTTTTGGTTGGTGTCCATTGCTGGAGACCTAGTATGATCTTTGGGGGAACCGAAAGAGACTACTTTTTTCAAATTTCCAGTGTTCTTATGTTGGTTCCTTTTCATCTGGAATCTTTTCCCTCAGCCCAAAATACTCCTCAGTACACGTGTTCTCCTCTGTTGAGAACTCTGTTGCTCAATGTAGAGAGGGCAAGGTACACTGCCTTTTGGCTTGTGCCAATAGGTACCCACTGTGGTACTGCTGACAATTTGGGCAGTTGGAACTCAGACCCCTGGGAGGGGGTGCCAGTGGTGGTGGACTAGGTTAGATAATCCCTGGTTCCCAGGCCCCTGGATGGCATGCTTGAGTCCTGCTCCAGAAGAATACTCAGGCAGGAGAGGGGTGGATACATTGTGAGCCTGTAGCACTGCTGCTCTCTTGCATCTCCTCATTCTCCTGTGGTTGTCACATTCTAAGCCAATGCTAAGGAATGTGCGTGTAGAGGGGTGGGCTAATACCTAGGATGCTGCTGAAAGCTTGAGCAGGCTCAGGGTGGGTCCCTCTCTGTGGTGGCAGCAGAGGTGGGTGGCTGTGGGGGTTTTCTGGTGCTTGGGTCCCATAGCAGCAGCAGCAGTGGCAGTGGAGCAAGACCCCCCCCCCCGCCACCCCACCTCAGTGGCAGCAGTGGCGTCAGGAGGTTGTAGGAGTTTGCTCTCATCTGGGTCTCCTGGTGGCAGCAGCAGCAACTGCAGTGGGGCAGGGCTCCCTAGGTTGTGACAGTGGAGTTGTACGCCGTGGGAGTTTGCCCGTGCTAGGTGCCCCGGTGGCAGTGGCAGCAATGGCAGAGCAGCTGCAGTGGCAGTGCAGCAGCATTTGTCCCCAGGGTGCACAAGAGAGCCTGGCCTCCCTGCTCCCTCCTTGGCCCAGCAGCAGTGGTGCTGACCCCTGGGCAGACACAGCGGTCTGGGGCTGGACTCTCAGAATGGCACTGGCTGCAGCACCCAGGGCTTGGAAGCCTGCGAGACCCCGCTGTGCCTTCTCTCTGGAGCAATGTCACTGCACAGTCTCTAGGCAGCTCCCTGTGTTAGTCCAGAGGCCCTCATGGGTGGAGGGGCCCTCTCGTAGCTCAGATTGCAAAGTCTATGGGGGACCGTGGAGCCCCAAGGGTCTCTCACTTGCCCCTTCCCCATGTGTGGTCCCCCAGCTACTGCTGATCCAGCTAAGCAGGTCACCCTACTTCCTCTCCTTTGCTTTTGGTGCCCCCATTGCCTCTCTGTTGAATCCCTGTGCTCTCTCTTAGACGATCCATCCAAAAGTCAATATTTACTCACCACTTGTGATCCTCTCTGTGCGAGTGGTGTGTTCCAGGTGCTTCTAGCCCACCATCTTGGACCCGCTAAGAGAATGTCTTAATTTTTCGTTTTAAAACTAGAATCTTGGCCGGGCGTGGTGGCTCACGCCTGTAATCCTAGCACTCTGGGAGGCCGAGGTGGGCGGATTGTTTGAGCTCAGGAGTTCGAGACCAGCCTGAGCAAGAGCGAGACCCCCGTCTCTACTAAAAATAGAAAGAAATTAGCAGGACAGCTAAAAATATATATAGAAAAAATTAGCCGGGCATGGTGGCACATGCCTGTAGTCCCAGCTACTCGGGAGGTTGAGGCAGAGGATTGCTTGAGCCCAAGAGTTTGAGGTTGCTGTGAGCTAGGCTAACACCACGGCACTCACTCTAGCCCGGGCAACAAAGTGAGACTCTGTCTCAAAAAAATAAATAAATAAATAAATAAATAAATATAATTGGATAATTAAAAAAAAAAAACTAGAATCTGAAGGCCGTCTCTCATATCTATGCATATATATACACACATATGTATAATGTATACATAATAGGTATAATATATATATTCTTACAAGTTCCTATATCTGAGTTATCTATCTGAATATCCAATTTATAATCCAGGCACTGCATGATTTCAGCCTGGGTTATATTATATATAATAATTATATATAATGTCTGTAGCCACATTAATGCTCAGTAAAACTACTTTATTTACCATGCTAATGAGGAAAGAAGAAAGATGGACTTAACACAGAATTGTGTTTATATCTGCTGAAAGCTAAAAAACAGCAGGGTCCATTTTATACAAAGGAAGGTTTAGAAGTAGTTTGAATAGAGAAAGCTGAGAGAAGGGAGAGAATGTTTGCACCAGGCACATGTGGACAGGCTGATTTCAGAAGAGCATGAGCTTACACAGCCCGTGCCACATTATGCGTGAATAGAGATCTCATTTTAGCAAAACAATATTATGTCACCTTTCATGAATGTTATTAACTATAATTTCACTAGTTTTGTGACTTTCTGATATTTAAATCATAAATTTATTAGTCACATATAAGCACTAAATTAAAATGTGTTAATACCTGGTTTTATATTGTACAAATTTAAATAACATGTTAATACAAATAATTCAAGTTTAACCTAAGGGTCCACTAAGTTAACATCTTGAAGGCGGGATGTATTGTTGGTTTAGGAAAGGCTGCTGGCTGACCAGAAGCGCCATTTTCTGGAGGAGAACCTGCATGTGCAGATTCCCGGGAACATTCCAGAAGTGAGGCTATCACAGAAGAGCTTGGAAGGGTGCAAAGGAGCATGTGCTATGGTGAACAGACCCTTTCTCCCCAACTTTCTCCCAGCCGAACTTCCTGACTCACAGATGCCTGACCTCCTATTGCTTTTCTCTACTTTATTCACCTACTTATTCAATAAGCTGCAGATTTACCAAGTGCCAGCAATTATGCTAAGCAGGGCATACAGCAGTGAACAAGA
Source organism: Propithecus coquereli (assembly GCF_000956105.1). NCBI lineage: Eukaryota > Metazoa > Chordata > Mammalia > Primates > Indriidae > Propithecus > Propithecus coquereli. The sequence goes on from NW_012138969.1 coordinate 2,073,028, forward strand.
TGGGTGTGGCCCCTGCCCCAAGGAGCTTACAATGGAAAGGATCATTGCATTTCAACTTTAATTCTCAACTCTCACTTCTCGTTCTTTTCCACAGACCTAACTCTTCAGAATCATACGCTGAATTCCCACCCTACTCTTGCAAATAAACAAATCTCTTTTGATTTATTCAACCACATATCGAGAAGAGTGCATGTCCCAGGTGTGTCAGGGACATTTTTTCCAGCCTTTTTCTTCGTGCTTATATAGTGCTAGGCCAGGTACCTATAAAAAGCAAGGACTTTGGAAATAAGGAACCATGGCAACTTGGGTCAATTCTTTGAAAACAGAACTTGAGATGGGATTTTGAGGACATGTGATTTATTGATTCATTCAGGAAAAACTTACAGAGGGCAGGGAAGTGGGAAAGTGAAGAGGAAAGAGTGGTTCAGAAGAAGTCCAGATGTGATCCATAGAGGACTCTGGAGCTTAAACGATATCACAGACGTTCTGTGGTGAGGGTGAGGGGTGGTTGGGGGAATAACTTCCCAGCTGAGGCAGCTCCCATTCGCTATAAGGATAATTTCCAGAGAAAGGATGGGCAAACCCGCCCAGCGAAGGGGATCTGAGTGGGACACCAAACGAGCCCACCACATAGAGGTTCGAGGGCAGGGCTCCACTTGACAGGTTAGCATGACCATTATATGAGACGACTACGGAAAGCACCTGGGGCAGTAGCTCCCTCCCTCTCCCCTCAAGCATCACAGGCAGCAGTTCCCGACAGACCAGCACCATCAGAACATCTACCTGCTTCATGCTTCCGGCTAGGCAAGAAGGCACGATCCGCCATGGAAACCCAGTCAGACTTTAACCTTTTCCCATCCCCAACCACATGGAGGAGCCCAGCCTCCACCTGGCCTTTGCTGTTGTCATTGCCCCTAAAGAATGAGTCCCCTTCCTGTCTGGAAGTCAGCCCTCTTTCTACTTCCGGGGCAATGCTTCCCAAACTATATTCCGTGAAACTCTAGTTTAATGGGGTCAGGGAATGAGGGCTGCTGTAGACAAAAGAATGCACCCCCCTCAAAGGTCCACACCCTAATCCCCAGAATGCCTGACAACGTAAAACATCTGACAAGGGAAAACCCCTGACATGGTAAAAGGAACTCTGCAGATGTGACTAAGGTTAATGACCTTGAGAAGGGGAGATTAGCCTGGATTATCCAGTCCGGCCTCATCTAATCAGTTGAGCCCTTAAAAGCTGAAACTCTTCCCTGGTGGCGGTCAGAGAAAGATAAGACAGATGAAGAGGGAGGCGAAATTCAAAATGTGAGAGGGATTTGATCCACCGTTGCTAGCTTTGATGATGGAGGAAGGGGTCGGGAGCCATGGAATGTGGCAGCCTCTAGAAGCTGGGAACGGTTCTCAGTGGACACTCAGCAAGGAAATGGAGATCTCAGTCCTACCACTGCCAAGAACCTCAACCACCAAGGAAGCCCATCCTTCCCCTCGAGCCTCAAGAAAGGAATGCAGCCCTGCTGGTACCTTGATTTTAGCCTGGCGAGACCTGTATCAACGTCTGACCTTAAGAACTGTAAGACAAACTGGTGTTCTCTAGCTGTCAAGTTTGTGGTTTGTCACGGAAGCAATAGAATACTAATACAGGGGTTCTAAACAAATGAGTTTGGGAAAGAATGCTGTCGAATTTATTGATCATCGTATTATGAAAGAGTCACAGTAAAACAAAACCAGTAACAAAGCATTAATGGAACCAAAAAACAGATAACTTGTTCACTATGAAGGGGAAACGGACACTGCGCTGATTCATTATTCTGTGTTCTGATAGCGTCACGCATTGTGTGCGATTAGAGGGCTGCTACAGACCGCAGCCTCCAACTCCGTTGTCATAGTTACTCTCCGAAGAGAAAGATGCCCCCAGGAAGACCAGATTGGCTGTGGGGTATGGTGGGAAGGTACCCTGAGGGTGGCCAGATGCTTCTACATGCATGTCAGAGATGTTTTCTGAAATCTGTATTCACTGAGCTCTGCCCCAAATGGAAACATGGTTATTTGCATTTAGAAACCTGGAAGCCTCTATTAACGATGGATCCCTTTTAAACAGGAGTTGTTCTTCCATCCTAAGACCTAGGAAGACAAATATCAACAAAAGCAATGTTTTGAAATGAATTTTGCCCCAAATTAAGCATCATTTACTGGTAACTTCTTATACCTCATGTCCTACCCTTCTCCAACCCAATCCCTCCTCGCTAGCCACACAGGACTTCTTGATATTCCTGGAACATGCCAAGGTTATCCCTCAGCAGGGATATACCTGCTCTTCCCTCAGCCTGGAATGCCCTTTTTCCAGATGCTTGCAAGCTTTTCTCCCTCCCTCCCTTCATTCAGCTGTCTGCTCAAATGTTCCCACTTCAGAGAGGTCTTTCCTAAGCACTTTACCTAAAATATATACCCCTCCCTCCAATATTGTCCCTCTCCTAACCCAACTTTTATATGTCCTCGTGGAGCTTATGTGTTCATTGGAGAAGTTGTTCAGTCTCTCCCCAAGACTATAACTTGCATGAGGCCAGCACCTTGTGTCTCACTCACTGCCGGATGCCCAGTTTCTGGCATATGATAAGTGCTCAGTAAACATTTGTTGAACATATGAAGGAACTGGTTGGAGCCTTGGTTCTCCACTGCCTTGCCACCTGTCCGCCACTCACACACTGGCTACCCTGCCACCCCAGTTTCTTCATCAAATACCAGTTCTTCCCTTAGGCCAATGTAATTTGGTATGGCAGGTTGTATTTTTCAAAGATGATCACCACAATCTATATCCAAAACCACATGCCCTTCTTACAAATTGAGGTTAATACTTCTCCCTTTAAGTGTTATCTGTGTTCTGTCTTCTTGCATGTGGGCTGACCTGTGATTACCGTGGCCTATGCTGCAACACTATGTACCTTCTAAGGCTAGACCATAAAACGCCATAGAGCGTTTGCCTTATTCTCTTGACTCTCTCCCTCTGGGAACACAGGCCCTGTGCTGTAGGGAAGCCCACCTGGAGCGGCTGTATGTAGGTGTCCTGTTGGACAGCTGAGCTGAGGTCCTGGCTGACAGCCAGCACCAATTTCCATATATGTGGGGAAGTCTTGGAGATGACTCCAGCCCCATCTGTTGTCTGACTGCAACCTCAGGAGACACTCCAGTGAGAACCACTCAGCTGAGGCCAGTCCACCCCTCAACTCCATGGGAGATAATAATAAAATGATTGCTCTTGTTTTAAACCATTAAGTTTAAGGGTGGCTTGTTATATAGGAATAAATAACTGAAACAGATTGCCTATGGAGTTGGCTATTAAAAGATCTAACTTCTAATTTTCTTTTCTGTGCCACGCACATTCTTCTGTCCCTAGACAGCCCAAGGACTCAGTTCTAAACCTCCCAAACCACAGCAAGCACGTAAGCTGTCTCTTCTAACCTTTATCCTGGGTGAGTTAATAAAAATTGGTCATTTTCGGGAATTGTGCTTATAAAAAAGTACATACGTATTTTGAGATTTTCCTATGATCGCAATTTAGAATTTGGCTAGATTCAGCCAGTGTTAACATTAACAAGTCAACCAGGATGGCTGGGTTAGTGAGCCTCACTCCGCGGTCAGTCCTCTCAGCCCAGCCCCATGCCAGGCCCGGGAGGCAATGCCTCTTGCAGGCGGTCACTGCCATCTGTAGAGCTACACTCTGTGCCCTTGTAGTCATTCCCACCTCTGCAGCTGCAGTAACCTCTCATAAGGCTGCTCGACTGCTCCCACCAACCAGTTCTTACGCAAGGGTGGTGACAAACCCCGGAGCCCCCCTCCCTGGGCTGTGGCTGGGACCAATCTGGGAGTGCTATTTAAGGGAGTCAACATAGTGGCAACGGGGGCAGGATAACAAAACTATGGTCAGAGCTTTTCAAATGCAGCTCAACGCTGAGACTGGAAAATAAGCTGGAGATCAAAATATATGTGAAAAAAATAAAAAATACAGCGTCTACAGCAGGGGGAAGCAAACAGGAAGACTGGACGGGAGGATGTACAGAATTGGTCAGTACACAAACAATGGCTGAGATCGTGAGCTCTGGCTTTAGCTGGGCCTGAGTTGGAACTCTGACTCTGCCACTTAGAAGCAAGGTGCCCCTGGGCAAGTCCCAGACCCTCTCGAGAACTCAATCTCCCTATCTGAGAAGTGGAACTAATAATAGAACCACCCTCACAGGGATGTTGTACGGAAGAAACAAAATGACACGTAGGAAAGGAAGCACTGAAAAGTGACACAAGGGAAGTCCTCTGTAAAGGGAGCCCTTGTTCTTCACTGAGATGGGTCACGAAGGCTCTCCTGGGGGTCGGGTAAGGCTGCAAGAGTCTGGACAGTGATCTCGAGCTGCAGTGGGGAACTCTGAAGTGGGCAAGGCCATCACTTTGCCTTGGGGACCCTGGATAAGTGCCTTGGGTCTTTATCTTCCCTTCTCCCTCCCCTCCTCCAAGAACCACCTCCACCTCCTCCACAGCTGCTGTCCTTGGGTTGCTTCTGAGCCACTGGAAGTGTGGGCCCCTGGGACCAACACCATGGGAAAACTCCGCTTCCATTCTCTCCCATATCTCATTTCAAGGTTGGCTGAAGGGCCAACTTGCAACACTTAAAAACCAGAAAATCCACTGAATGCCCTTGGTTTCCCACGAACCAGTGGTGGGGCTGTCGCACTCACACAAACGGCATGTACTAAAATAGGCCATTCGAAATATTCCTGGCAGTTGATGCTAAATATAGACACAGTGACAGATTGGCCCTACAGAACAGCTCTTCTGCCGAGTGTTAAGAACGTGCTGGAGCCAAGAAGCTTCTCTTCTAGCTTCCCTTTTCCGGAAGATTGTGGCAATCTCAGCATCTCAGGATCTCAGCGTGCTAGGGAACTGCTAGGATTTAGAGAAGGGAGGTAGCTACCTCTGAGGGTGAACACCAGCACCATGCTGAGAGCTCCCAAAGCCCACAAGAGCTGGAATGAAGCAAAGGGTGCAAATCCGAAGGTCTGATGAACTGGGTTCTATGTACTGGCCCTTTTGAAGGATGACCTGCTCTCCCGAGAGGGCTCTTAACATGAGAAAAGACCTGCTGAATGGGAGTGGAGGCAGTATAGTCCACTGGTTAGGGGCAGCTGTTGGGGGGCAGTTAGAGACTTAGATTTGAGCCCTGATTTTGCCCCTTACTAGCTGTATGAGCTTGGTCCAGTTACTTAACCTTTTGATGCCTTGATTTTTTCACCTGCAGAATGGAGAGAACAATAGTACCTACTTTGTGTGAAGATTACATAACATTCTGTAAAAGCCATGCAAAGTGCCTGGAACAGAATAAATACTGCACAGGTAGTAGCTATTTTACGGACTAGGAAGGAGAGAGAGGTATCTAAAATAACTGAAGGGTTTTTAGGCTGGGAAGAATAATTTGGATAAAAACAAAACTGAAATTAAAAACAAAGTCAAGTTGCAAATTCTTAGTTTCTGTATACACTGTGATTATGCTTGGAATGTGCAAAATCATAAACACCTGGTATTCATGGTATAGCTGATCACTCGGTGGGTGGGTGTGGGAGTGGAAGAGGCTGGCTTCCAGGACACATTGTAGGGGCTCAATAGTCATCTTAGCAGGAAAAGCAAACCTATCCCTTCATAACTGGCAAGGACTAGGGACTTTGAACACTGTGAAATTTGCTATCTGACTTTCATCCAGTAAACAGGTTAAAGATATGGAGGATTTTCTCTTAAACTTTAATAACAGAGCCTGACAGTCTCTGCCAGGTGCAATGAGGGGCCTAGAAGGTGGCCCTGTCTTCTGGCTCTGTCTTTGCTGCATGTCATGATCCTTTGTGGCTACGCCTCTGGCTTCCTTCTGTGCAATTTTGTCTCTCCAAGTTTTGGAGTTATTCTAATAGAATTTCAAATGTTTGTTTTATGCTCTGTGTGATGCTAGGACCATGTCCCAAAGGCTAAGAGCAACATTGGCTTTTGAATTGTTCATGGAGAGATGGAATACTCCTGACAGCCTAAGTCCTGCCCCCAGAGTCAGGGGAATCTTTTCAGACAGTTTTTCAGAGGGTGATTGTGGTAAAGGCAATATCTGCAGGAAAATTGTGGGACTACGTTCAAGGCTCTGGCTCCAGAAATAACAGGTCAGTGCATGGTCTTATGGTACAGACTTGCCTATATCCTTACATCCTATGTTAGTTAAAGTAGGCTAACTGCTTTACAAAAAAAACCCTAACATTTCAGAGGCTTAACAGTCAAAGTTTATTTCTCTCTGAAGCAAAGTCCATTGGAACTGGAATGAGGAGTGGAAATGGGGTGTCTCTGCTCCATACAGTTATTCAAGGACCCAGGCTGACAGAGGCCCTGCCATTTTCTACTTGTGTCTTCCAAGGTTGCTGAGGTGTCATCATCCAGTAGCAGGTGGAGAAGGCACATTGAGAACCGCAGTGAGAAGATTTTATAGGTGAAGTCTAGAATTGGCACACAACACTTCCACTCACATTCTATTGGCTGGTACTTAGTCACATGACCATCTACAATGCAAAGGAGGCTGGGAAGTGTAGTTTCTCTGTGTGCCCAGGAAGGAGAGGAAAAGGAAATTTTGATGATCAGCTGGCACTTTTTGACATACTTCTTGAAGTGCTAATTCCAAACCAAGTGACATTTTGAAAAGATATTCTGAAAAACTTCTAGAACTTTTTCCAAGTTTCCTATTGCTGTTTTTAACTCAGTTTTTGAGTTGGACTTGCTGAATAGTTGCTTCTAATCTATAGACATTTCTTCCTTTTATGTCTTATGATCAAAGAATATCACAGCTTTCCTACAGTGGGAGCAGGGCTAATTTGTTTCTCACAGCCTAAGTTTCCTTGTGAATGACATGGTAAATGACTGCCTCCTTTTAAGAAGAAAACACCAATAATTCTTTAAAAGAAAGCTTGTTTCTCTCAATGCAAGACTCAGAGTTTTTCATTTTGCATTACTGTTGGAGTTTTATTGGAAAACTGCTATGAATACTGCTCTAAAGATGTTTGAACCTGTTTTATCAACAGGCTGCAAAACAGCCTAATAGACAAAAGAAAAAAAAAAAGAAAGAACACTTATTTAAAAGACTAGTCCTATAATGACATAGAAAACCTCCCCAGGGTTTAAGTAGGAACCAGCAGATGCTTTTCTCATTGCTACTAAAGTAAGTTATATGCATAGATACAACAATATTTGGATGTTTACAGCATTTTCTTACATTTATGATCATTTTAAGGATATTAAAAATTTCTGCAGTATTAATGGAAATAAATCACACTGCTAGGGCTTTAAAACCCTATTCCAAGGGGAATATTCCATTATAGTCAAAAATTGCAAAAATATTGTTGAACATGTAGTCAACTGTATAGTAAGATGCAAATATTATATTATAGTAACGCTGGATTGAGCAAAGAGTTCCTAGATATGACACCCAAGGCATAATCCGTAAAAGAAAAAATTTTATCAAAATTAAAATGTTTGCTCTTCTAAAGGCATGATTAGAGAAATCAAAGAGCAAAGTACAAACTGGGAGAAAAGTTTTTAAATCATACATCTGATAAAGGGCTTGTATCCAGAATATATATAAACAACTCATATAACTCAATAATATGAAGACAAACCATCCAATTTAAAAAGGGCCAAAAGATTTGATTAGACAGTTACCAAAGAAAATATAGAAATAGCTAATAAACATAAGAAAAGACGCTCCCATCATCAGTCATTAGGAAGATAAACTTTAAAACCAAAATAAGATACTACTACACTCTTACTAGAATGGCTATAATGAAAAAGACAGACAATAATCAGTGTTGGCGAGGATGTGGAGAAATTAGAATCCTCATACATGTGGGAATGGAAAATAATAGAGCCACACTGGAAAACAGTTTGGCAGCTTCTTATAAAGTTAAACATGTACTTACCATAAAACCTAATAATTCCGCATGTAGATATCCACCCAAGAGAAATACAGGCATATGTCCACACAAAGACTTATACATTAATGTTCACAGCAGAATTATTCATAAGAGTCAAAAACGATCCAAATGTCCATCATTTGATAAAAAAATAAACAAAATGTGATATATCCATGCAATGGAATACTATACAAAAATGGAAAGGCGCACACTATTGATACATGCATGCTACGACATAGATAAACCTTAAAAACATTATGCTACGTGAAAGAAGCCACACATGAAACATTACATACAGGCTGAATATCCCTTATCCAACATGCTTGCCACCAGAAGTGTTTTGGATTTTGGATTTTTTTTTTTTTTGATATTGGAATATTTGCATATACCTAATGAGATATCTTGGGGATGGGACCCAAGTCTAAACACAAAATTCATTTATGTTTTATGTATGTCTTATACACAGAGCCTGAAGGTAATTTTATATAATAGTTTTAATAATGTTATGCATGAAACAAAGTGTGCATAATCGAACCATCAGAAAGCAAAGGAGTCACCATCTCAGCTACTCATATGGCCAATCTGTGGTTATTTACCATCATTCCTGACTATAAATTTATAAGCTACAAATAAGCCATCATTTTTTTTACACTTATTTACAGATAAATACTTATCTGTAACGTAGCATTAATACAGTGGAAAAATAATGTGTTCAGGGCAACTAAGCACAGTAGCATCACCAAAATACCTGTATCGACTGCTAGAGAACAGCAACAACAAACGACAGCAGGCTTCCAGTCTCCACCTACAATTCTGTGTTTTGATTAAAAGGTTACCATACACTGTATTTCGTTTTTAGGTGGGAAGAAACATCAGAAGCAGTTGGGGGACCAGGAAGTGGGTCCTCCAGGGATGAGGAGGCATTCTGCTGGATGGCTTTATAAAATGTTTCCTCCAGAGTCATCTGCCTCAGTAACGATGGTTTTTGTTTTAGAAGTCTCTCTCCAGTTTTATAAAACACACACTGCTCTAGACCTTCGCTATGCCCAGCACACATTTTCCCCATGTCATCTACAGGCGCTTTTCTGCAGTGTTAGTGTCATGTTCATTGTCACTGTTATCACGATCACCTTGATTCGGAACCAATTCAGCTATTTCACCATCAGACAGTGAGTGAATAACTGGAGGCTCATTATCAATGTTAAAAACATCTTCAGTATCTACTTCTTCCAGCTTCCTGACAGAATCTGAAGATAGGTTTTTTGCATATGGAAGGAGGTCAGACATCATTTTTTTTTTTCACTCGACATACAGACTCCTTCAAAGTCACCACCTTGTTCATCATCATCCCTGAACACAGTGGCAGGCCAGAGGCTGTGCCAGGCATGCACAGTAGTGTCTTTAGTCACTGTGTCCCCAGCGCTGGCAACAGCACATACAGCATCCTTCATGCTAAACTCCTTTTGAAAACTTTCCACCTCTGTTCGCTGCTGCTAACATGCTGTTCAAGAAATTGCTTTTATACTTACTGTTCATTGATCTAAGGATACCCTGGTCACATGGCTGAATTAATGAAGTCACATTTCGGGGAAAGTACATGGCATAAACATTATTTTTGATGAGAATTTTAGCTGGAGGATGAGCAGATTTTGTCAAGGAATAACAAAATCTTCCAGTTGTCATCTAGTCCAGCTTCCCTGTAGAGAGCGTGAGCAGCTGGTACAAAATGTTTGTGAAACCAATCAGAAAAGATGACCCTGGCAATCCCAGGCGTTTTTGTTAGCATAATATGGACTGGCACGAAATTTACTTCTTAAAAACAGCAAGGACATAAGCTTTTCCCTATCACAGCAAGTTTATACTTACACATGCTGCTGCATTAGCACCTCCCAGCGTAGTTACTCTGTCCTTGCCATTCTTGATTCCTATAGGGGCTGTCTCATTAGTTGCAGTCAATGTCTTTCTGGGGCAATAACACAAAAACAGTGATCTTTCATCAGCGTTATGCAATCATTCTGACATCAGACTTTCATCAGCAATGACGTTGGCAGACTCATCAATGAATTTCTCTGCTGTTTCATAGATAAGCAGATGCTTTATCACCGCAAATATTTTTTCTTAATTTATTTTTCGAGACAGGGTCTCGCCCTGTCACCTGGGCTAGAGTGCAGTGGCATCATCATAGCTTACTGCAACTTCTAACTCCTGGGCTCAGGTGATGCTCTTGCCTCAGGCTTCTTAGTAGCTGGGACTACAGGCATGTGCCACCATGCCCAGCTAATTTTTCTACTTTTTGTAGCGATGGGGATCTCACTCTTGCTCAGGCTGGTCTGGAACACCTGGCCTGAAGTGATTCTCTCGCCTTGGCCTCCCAAAGAGCTAGGATTACAGAGATGAGGCACCAGTACTTGGCCCACCACAAATCTTTAAAAACTTAATTGTGTCTTTTCTTAAATTTCTGCAATCAGCCTGTTGGATATTCACAGGCCCCTTCAATTTTCAGTTCATCATGATAGTTCTGTGCTTGTTTCATGATCAGCGAATCATTCAGTGGCATGTGTTCACTTGTGCTGTTGATGGAGTCACTCTTTTAATGCACAGTTGAGATCTCCATTTTCAGCTTTTCACAGTGTTTTTCTACTTTTCATCCATTTCTGTTCATCACTTTAGCATAGAATTTCAATAGTTTATCCTTCTGTTTCTTCAAGTCCTATATAGTGGTCATTCTAACACCATACCCTTCTGTAAAATGTTTCACACTCAGACTGCTGTCCAGTTTCTCCAACAGTTTGATTTTCTGTGCTGTAGATTAACATAAATGTTTCCTCTTTTCCTGCTTTTTCATATCACTGTTACCCGTGCGGGTATCTATAGGCCTTTTTGACATTTTCAACAGTATCTTTACACCACAGAGCAGAGAATAAGCAGAATACCTCAGTAAGGAATGCCCGTAGGTCTCAGCTCCATGTGAGGGTTCATGGGGAACCTATTGTTGGTGCCTCAGCCTGCACACGTGCATTTCACTACCCTTTGTGGCCGTGCTTGTGGGGGGCGATGGGGTGTGTGTGGATGTGACGTATTGCAGCTGCTCCTGAAGATGCAGGGGGCTGGGAGGCTCTTCTTTCCCTTGGGAACACCAAATAAACTATGTGCTGTATGCCCGCATTTGGACTTCGACCCATCACATGAATGAGCTCATGTATGGGATTTTCCACTTGTGGTGTCACATTGGTGCTCAAAAGTTTCGAATTTTGAAGCATCTTGGATTTGGGATTTTCAGATTAGGGACGCTCAACCTAATCCTAATGTATTGTATGATTCCATTTATATGAAATATCCAGAAAAAGTAAATCTATAGATAAAGAAACCAGATCAGTGATCACCTGAGGTTGAAAGTAGAGGCAGAACTGACTGGCAAATGGGCACAAAGAAACATTTTGGGACGGTAGAAAGGTTCTAAAACTGGATTGTGATGATGAAGATACAATTCTGTACATTTACTAACAGTCATTGAATTGTACCCTTAAGATAGGTGAATTTTATAGTATGCAAATTATGCTTCAATAAAGCTCTTAAAAGAGGTGATATGGCTTGGGTCATAGGTCTCAGAGGGGAGGTGGTAGGAAGTGGCAACGGATGGTGGAAGATGTTACATTAACAAGCAGGTACAATGGGATGATTACAGTTTTGATCTGGGGTTTTACATAGGTTAATATATCCATAAAACGATCCTTATGGTTCCCTTTTCTACCATGGACCATTCTTAAAATATACTCTTACACCATGTATTCTTATAATATATTCTTATATCCTTAACCCTTTAGAACAGAAGTTTCATGGCAGCAGAGATTTTTGCCTGTTTTTCACAGCTGTTCACCCAGAGTCTGTGGCAGGGTCTGTGATGTAGTGGGCCATGAATAAATATTTGTGGCGTGAATGAACAGCTGACAACCAGGGGACAGAAAACCACCTTTGGGAGAGGTTCAAGCCAGGTGGCTGTTCCAAGGCACTCAGGATGTAGCCCTGCTAGGCCCTTTAACCTGAACCACTTCCGGGGCTCAGGAAGCTCTGCCCCCTCACCACCAGGCCCACCCCACTTTCCCCCCTGTTAGCAATACTTTATCATAGCTCATGCCACCCTGTTTCAGTTGGAGACGAGGCAATATTCTCACCTCATCTTTCCCCATCTTAACTTCTTTTTCAAGCTCAATCTTAAAACAAGTTAGTTAAAAATGTCTCCTGGGACTCGCACCATTTACTCAGCTCCTGCTATTCTGATTGCCATATTTTTCACTTAATCTTTTGAATTTTTGCTCCATTCTTTTGCATTTCTAACTGGTAGAATGGGATGTCTTTGACTTGCCACCTTCTAAGAACCCAACAATGAAAAGCATGACAAAAATACTTCTTAAATACACATGCTTTAGTAGGAGAATGGTTTTCTCCTGGTTCCTATGGCACTGCTAGTCCGTTGCATTGCTTCACCCTGCTCCTGAAGATGCAGTGTTTAAGCTGCACCTAGCCAGACAGTCCACTGTAAGGACCCTGATTTAGATCTTGCTGGGAAATCACCTACAATGCCAAGCTCTTTGTCTTACCCATTCTCTCCCAGGCTGTGTAAAAACCTTTGCTGACTGATTTCCCGTTAAATTTTTAAAAGGTAGGAGAAGAAAGAACCAGAACAACCCTAATGTAAAATTCCTACATTTCTGTCCCATTAGCAACATCTAGCTTTTTATCTTTTCATTTATTGCATATGCTCTCCGCATACCTACACACACATGCGTGCGGGTGCCCACACACACATTCACTTTTATTTTCCTTGCTTGCTTGTTTGTATTTAGTTCCCAATCCTAAGTATTTGAGCTGAATTCTGTATTCCATTCATTAGTGTCATCGCAGAATATATCACATCTTCCCAAGCTCATTTATCATTCCTCCTGCCCTCTCAGCATCCTTTTAAATATGCAAAGTCTCAGCGCCAATATGACGATCCCAGCAGCAATTGTAGCTGCCCTTGTATGCAAAAGGAAATAAAGGAAAGATTGCAGGAATACGATGTGAAGACATAGCCTGCCTTGGAATCATGCATTCATTCATTTTTATGCATCCAGAACATTTTTACTAAATTCCTAATGTGTGAAGGTCACTGTGGAGGGGCTTCAAGGAATCCTAAGACATAAAACACAGTCTTTTCCTTCAAGAAATTTGCTGCCAAGTAGCAGAGGTAAGAGAGATGAAAGAAAAGGGTAGGGGACAATAAATGCTAAGCGCCTGAGCCAGCGCGGGTTTCGAAGGAGACCAAGTCTGTAGTCAGAGCAAGTGTCATGAAGGCAGTGGCTTGGTGATGGCATTTGGCATCTGAACCGGGCCTTAGAGGATGAGTAAGGTTTGAAAACAGAGACAGGGAGGCAGAGGAGAAGGAATTCTAATGGGAGAGAGTGACCTGAACAAAACCACGGGAACAGAAGAGCTTGGGTTGTGTTTCAGAACAAGACCGTCAGCAAGACAGGGGCTCCTCCGTCATTGGAAGCACCCAGAAAGCAGAGCAACGACCCAGACGCTCAAGTCTCACTGAGAGATTCTGCTGGACTGCTCTTCCCACTTCTCTCTAGAGGGCCAGCTCCTTCTCACACCTGCAGCTCTGAGGTTATATGTCACCTCCTCAAAAAGGTCCTTCTCCAACCACCACATCTAGGACTCCTTCCTGCCAGTGTTCTTCTCTCAGCCCCCTTCTTTTAAATCACGACATGTGTCATAATTTATAATCATTCTGTCGATATGTTTGCTTACTTGTCTGTCTCCAGCAAGAGCATCTAAAGTCTCGGATAACAGAGACCGTCTCTGTCTGCTTAGTGCCTAAAAACTAGTCGGAGTGCAATGACTATTCGTTGATTGAATGGATGAATAGTTGCATTGTGAATGAACAAGTGAATGTTACCTTTTTTTGCGAGAGGGCTTGATGGATTTATTTTATTCATTTATTTATTTTACATTTAAAGAGTGCATGCTTTAGTACTTGTCTTTAAATCTTTTGCCAAAGTTCATTTACCAAATTTATATTCTATATTGCAGGGAAAAGTCACATTACGACTTTCATGAGACCCGGCCATTTTTTGCCTTCATGGGCCTCTTCCTTCAAAGAAAATTAAAAATTATGTTTTATAACTGTGTTGGTATAAATAGGAATATAATCCAACTTGAATTATTTTCACTTTTTCCTTTTGATTTTAAAAGAAATGAAAACATCAGGGACCTCTAAAACATTGTGGGACATAGGTGCTATACCTCCTGTACCTAACAGATAAGTCGGTCCTGGGAATAGCAAAACATTTTTAAAGCATTAATAGGAAGCAAGGCCAGACAAATAATATACAATAAGATTGTGGAAGATCTAGTACATTAGATTTTGAGTTTTGTAAATGTGAACTTTATTTAGTAGGCACAAAAAATCACAGCGTGAGTCTAAGCTAAAGAATGGTACTTTTTTAATATGCCAGAGCCACCATAGGAAGAAGAAGCTGCAGGACAAAAAGAGAAGATGCTGGTCAGGAAGGACCAGCATGTGGTCCAGACCCCACAAGGTGAAAAGAGATCTGAACTGTGCTGGTGAGAGTGACAGGAGTATTGGAAGAGCAAAAGCAAATCTGAGAGAACTTGAGAATTTCTCCCACAGCTGACTCTGTAGGGAGAGTAGATTCAAAGGTGGTTGTGGTTCTGAGCCAGGATGGGAGGAACAGTGTGATCGGGAACAGAAATAGTGGCATCAGGAGAAGGCAGACTTGGTGGGGAACATGACGGTTTGGTTTGAGGCATGTTGAGGGGAAGGGGTGCTAGCAGAACAGACAAATGGAATGTTTTAGCGGTCAGGCACTCAGACATGTAAGTCTGGAATTCTTTAGCTTCAAAATTTTAAACAACGTTCAACCAACTTCAAGCTTCCTTAAATCAGTAAAGAATATTTCTAACCAACCATTCGAGTTTTGTCTCCTCTTTGGGCTGGCTGATTTTTCCTAGGAACTCTCCCCAGTAAGAGGTCCCCCAAGTCGCCTGCCTCTTCATTCTCCTTAGCCAAGGAAAAGAGAGATTCAAATGAATTCTTTTCTAGGAGAAAGTAAATGTAGGGTTCAATGAGTTCTCCCTTCTTCTCAATGGGCTCTAATTTAATGAGCTAACTGGTCCTAGATGATTAGCTTCATATTTTTAATTAGTAGAGTCTTAAAACTTTTTTTCTATAAACCTGATACGTAAGTATGAGGCCTGCAGCATTTCAACAGGTCCCAGCCAAAAAGAAAATCGGATGGGAGAAGGGCAACTTCAGCACCAGAGGCCCGGGAATGATTAGAGCTTCCCGGCTCCCAGTGTCAAGGTTCATACCGTGTGAAATACACTCTACAGTGGGCAACTTCCCCCCAAGCTCCACCCCTACCCTAAGTTACTGGGCTGTCGTGAATTTTTGTTATTAGAATCATGCTGTATCACTAGAGTGATGAGAGTAATAGCTGTCCCTCTGAGTGGAATTTTAGAAATGTATCCTTTTCTTACAAAGTTTTCCTGAGACATTCAAACTTTTACATTTCACTATGAAACCAGGCCATGATATCACAGGTGGAGTGTTTTTTTTAATTAATATGTATGTGCCTTTGCCATTCTATTTGTAGAATGGAGGAAATACTAGTGGATAGCTCATGGAATAGCAATGAGGATTACATGAATTAGTTTACGTACAGCACTTAAGAGAGTGCCCGGTTCATATTAAATGCTCAATAAATGTTAGCTTTTTAATTTTTATCCTGGTATCTCTCATCCAGTGTCCTTTCTTTATCTACTACATTTTATTTCCTGAAAATGGAAATCGTACATTATCTGCATCAAAATCCCTTAAAAATCCTGTTGAATACAGATCTCAGGCGCCATCCTAGACCAACGGCACAGTAATCTCTGGGAATGGAGCCCAGAAATCATCGTATGCACAATTTTTTTTAAAGATATTTCAATCTCCCTAGAGTTTGAAACCACCAGCCTACTGGGTGTCCATAAGGTATGGATGAAATTTCTGCCTTGGACTCCATGTCCTGCTACCTGGGCCAGCTATGAAATGTATTCCAACACCTAGAACCCCAAGAAAGGTATGTGCTGATTGCTCAAGGCACAGTGGAGCCTGGGTCAGGCTAAGGTCAACAAGAGCACACTGAAGACCACCCGACTCCTGCTGCACTCCTCAGCCTTGTTCTAGAAAACTACCTCCTGGTCTATGGTGCTCAATTCCTGGCCTGCAGTCACTAGAGGGTGCCTGCCACAGCTGTCAGCCTTCCCGGAAGGAGGTCTGTTTAGAGGGTGCTGATGCTTTGAATATGTCTGTCACCGCAACGACTGAGTCACATACACAACATACGTGATGCTTGCTGCCTCCTGCCTGTGAATTACCTGATTCCCTGGCACGCCAGCATACCAGATGATTTGTTTTGAACCACAGCTCCTAATGGATGAGACATTTGAATGTAACTCCTTCGTGTCACCTCACCCCAGAGCAGCTACTGCATGTCTCGTATGTTAAGTATGAGAATCTTGCCACATCATCATAGCAGTCACAGTACAAAATAGTAAGTCCCTACTTTTCCGTGGGGCTTTGTGGTTGGTTGTCAAAGAACTTTCATGCCCATTATCTCGCATACCCTCGCGATGAGAATTAGAAAAAACAGGCATCTCTTCTGCTTTACAGAAAATGAATCATCAAGGAGTTTATGTAACTTACCTAACTTTATCTCACAGATTCCAGGCTCACATGGGACATGATTCTCGGTACTCTGACCCCTTGGTGTGGGCTTGTCCTGTCCACCCCCACCCCACTCCCCAATGCTGCCTCCACTTGTCGTGTCACCAGGGCAGAGATTAGGGTCACTGGCTCTGGGACTATACTTTGAATCTTGAGCCCATTACTCAGTAGCTTTGGGACCTCCAAAAAACACACCTCCCTGGGGGGAGGGAAAGATATACTGTAAAGCACTGTGCCTGGCACACAGTTGTCACTTGTTATTATCGTTGCCATTATTGTTAACTACATACTTCACTGACAGTCAGGGACAGTGGTTCTGACCAACATGGCTAAAATTCCAGCAGGAGGCTCTCTCCTCTCCTATATACCCTTTTTTGGTAAGAGGACAAAATGGTTATTATATTGCATTTTTGTCCTTTTTGTTTTGGTAAAACAGAGAAACCCTTTGGAACTTATTCTCCAATTGTCAAGAACATTAGACTAAATTATTACTGTATGATCTTGTGTTTGACACAGGGGATAAAATTCTTTTCCCAGAGAGATGAATTTAAACTGTACCCTTGTCCCAAATCGAATGAGTTCATTTACTCTGTTTTGTTCCGTAAAACAAGTATTGAAAATACTAAATGCTTAAGAGATGTACCGGATCGAATGAGGGGGCGAGCTATGGTCAGGTAAGGAAAAGATGTTGGATGAATTTTCCTGATACCTGCTTGGCTTGGTGAGTTGGCTCCTGACTGACTTCTCAACAACATCTAGAAATTCAGAATGAATATATTAAATAAATGAATAAACAAAAATTTTGGCACCCAGGGAACCATTTACCTTAGATGATATAATTATGACCTTCATTTAATTACAGTCATGGAGAGTTTATGAACAACAATTCACTTCATTGCCACTACCGTATACATTTTTCGTTCCACATATAACACTTACCGGGACCCAATAGGACCTTGGGGGAGATGGCACAGCGGGGCAGGAGAGTAAGACACCTGTCAGGCTAAGGGCCGTGGAGGTTCTCAGTGTAGAACAAATCCCCAGCAGAGATCACATCTTCTAAAATAAGCATGTTAACACAATAGCCTGTATTCTCTGAACCTCTGGTGGGGATGGTCCTCTTCCTTCCTGCCTCTACTCCTCCCTACCCCATTCCCCTGAAGCAGTTGGTACCATGGGAATTTCTCACATCCAGGCAGGACAAATGAAACAGGACACAGGAGGCCGTGAGCACCAGAGTGGCCATGACATGTGGAGAAGTAACCCACGAGGGGGATCTAACCTAAGAAAATGGCTCATGAGAAAATAGAACTACTACCAGCGATATTCCCAGCAGCACGATTTTTAAGGAGAAACATGTAAAGAACTAAAAACCACATGAGTATGTAGAAGGCCAGAAATACCATGATGGAAACCAAGATGGAATACTACAGAGTTTAAAAATAACAAGTTTGTGGAATACAAACATGTAGAAATGCTCATATAAAACAGTATGAAATGGAAAGTCACAACAATCCATGTTAAAATTAATTTATATATCTACATCGAATTGTTGAACAAAATGCTATAAAAAAAACCTCACAGCCCAAGAGATTAGAATCCTTATGAATTTATCCAATCTCAACTTAAATGGACCACACAACTATATTACTACATTTCTTTAGTGAAGGCATTTGCTCAGTCTGGCAAGTTCTATTTCAGACTCCCTCCACCAGCCTCAAACTTCCCAGCCTTCTCCTAACAAAATGCTAGAAGCTGATCGTGATTCTCACTGTGCCTGCTCATACTTAGCAACATAATCCCCCCCTTTCCTATGTTCCAGCCTCCCCCACCCCCTCGCCTTTCTGATCTTTGAATTTGCCACATGCTTTCCTTTCTCGAGGTTTTCCCCTGCGCATTTCTCTTGCCCCAAGTCAGTCGACTAGACTAAAGTTTCATGGTTATGTGCCTCCACCGGTATCATTACTCCTGGGAGCCTACACTTCAGAGCACTTAGCACACTTTGTAATTATAAATGTATTTACATGGTTATCGTTTGTGTCCTCCTTTCCCAAATAGTAAGCTCCATGAAGAATGTGATGATTAGTCTTATGTGTCAACTTGATTGGGCCAGAGGGTGCCCAGATATTTGGTCAGACATTATTCTGGGTGTTTGTGTGAGGGTGTTTTGGGTGAGATTAATGTTCAGATTGGTAGACTGAGTAAAGCACATTGCCCTCCCTAATGTGACAGTCCTCATCCAATCACCTGAAGGTGGATCAAAATCACCTAAATGGGATCAAAAGGCTGACCCTCCCCAAGATAAGAGAGAATTCCTTCTGCCTTTGAACTGTGACACTGGCTTTTCTCCTGCCTTCAAGATCCTGGATCATGAGCCTGCTGGCCTTTAGACAGGTACTACACCATCAGTTCTCCTGGTTCTCAGCCTTTAGACTCAGACTGGTAGCAAACCATCAGCTCTCTTGGGTTTCCAACTTGCTGACTCACCCTGCACATCTTAGGACTTGCCCACCTTCCTAATCACATAAGACAATTACTTGTAATAAATCTCTTTCTAAGATATACACAACCCTTTAGTTTTGTTTCTCTGGGGAACCCTGATACAAGGAATAGTATCTGGGATGTGCATAATCGTATATCTACCTACCACCAACACAGTGCCTGGCCCAGACTGGTTGTCTAATACAACTTTACTGAACAAACATATGTATGTATGTATGTACAGATGGATGAGAGGATGGGTGGATGAAGTGACGTGAATATAATATTCATTGTTTTATGAATTTGTTGTTTTATAAAATTGTTTTATTTTTTCCACAAAAAATTCCCTTTGGTATATGTAGATTATTGAATAATACCTGTGCTTACTTGAGCGGTGCTTTCTGTTTTTCAAAGCATTTTCATATGCAACAGTAAGTTTTTTATTCTTAGACCTCTATGAGGTAGAAATAATTCCATATTCACATTTGAAGAAATGGAGGTTCAGAGAAATTAACTGATTTTTCCAAGCTCGTACAGTGAACTAAGTGGCAGAGCAAGATCTAGAATCTAGACCTTTTAGATCCTTGCCGAGGATGAACTTGGACCCCTCTGCCTCTGCAGCCACTTTTATGCCACTGTGTCCACTGTAAAGTGCACTGGTGAGCCCCAGGGGGCTGAATAGCACAGAGCATTATCCTGATGGGCCTTTCTGCTGTTCAGGAAAGACGGGAGGTGAAGGCGCCACCATCTGGGGAGAGGGTCCTGGCCCGGCCATGTGGGCTGAAATGGCGAGGTCATGAGCGGTGGTCAGACATGGCTGTCGGGTCACTCTTTCACATGCAATTCACGGCTGTTCAGTGCCTCATTTTCAGTGTTACTCCGGTGCTGATGCAGTAGTCATACCGAACTGTCGATCAATGAGAATTACACAGGTGGCTCCATAGACACCAAACTCAGATGCGACACAACAGAATGGCCAGAGCATGGGCTCATAGTCCAAGCCCCTGGGCTGAGCCCCAGAGGTGTTGTCAGAAAAGTCAAATGACACAGAGAAATCAAGGAGAGCAAACGTGTATTCCAGCACTGACTGCCACACTAGCAAAGCCATGACCTTGTTTGTTATCTTGTTCATCCTATCTGAATATTTACAAAAATACAAACTCAAAGGGCAGAGGTATGGTAGAGGAGGGCCACAATATAAAACGACAAATAAGCAAATGAAGGTCTGATTCACAATTTGGATGCAGAAAACCCTTTTCAGTGCCATACGCTTTTAGTGCACCCTTTTTGTCATTTCAATTTCACATCCTGTTAGAGCCTTCATCTTCTTTTCAGTCCGTGTCTACAGCAGCTTTCATAAAGAGCTTGATGACAACTGCATCTGCTGGGAAAACCACAGCCTCATTTTTCTCCCCTCAGCAGCATCTTAGGACTGCGATAGTTGCCACATGTTAACAGGTGGGGGTTGCCAGGCCAGCAGCGTAGGGGCTGCTTATTTCTTCCCTGACAGCATCTGTGTAATGCCAGCGGCTGCCTCCAGGCCAACGGTCGTTGGTACCGATATTGATTGCATAGGCCCAATGCTGAGATTTACCCCAGACAAGGGCAACTAAAAAAACTCAGGAGTTGAATGCGCATTGCAGTTTATGCCTTTGAATGTGCATTTTGTATTATTAAATTACTAAAATTTTGTCTTACGCTTTTGCATTATAAGACTAAAATGATAGCATAGTTAATTACTTGAGGGGCACAGTGTAAGAAGATTAAAGCAAATAATGAAAATAGCTACCATTTTTAACACTTCATCTGTTGTATTTTGCATTTCTCACAATAACCCATTTTACTAATAAGGAAGATGTGATTCAAGATGCTGGAAGAGACTTACTCAGTAGGGAGTAGAGTTGGAAGTTAGGAGATTAAAAGTCTCTTGCCAACTATGTTAGTAATTAGCTGTGTGGCCTTAGGTAAGTCTCTTTACTTCTCTGGGCTTCAGTTTCCTTTTGGAAAGAGGAAATGAGTGAGTTAGACTTGCAGATGGAATAGATCCCTTTTTGCTCTAAGTCTCTTCATGATGAATTTTATTGCTCTCCTTCATTAATGATTTATTCTAGGTCTTGTTTTGGGATTTTGTTTTTGTTTTTCTTAATCCACATAATTTTCTCATTACCCAACTCTCAATTTATCACTTGTCAGAGAGAATTTCCCTGGCCAATCCTGCTAAAATAGCTTGCGCCTTCTTTCTTTCTCCCTCCTTCCTTCCTTCCTTCTTTCCTTCCTTCCTCCTTCCCTCCCTTCCCTCCTCCCTCCCTCCCTTCCTTCCTTCCTCCTTTCCTGCACCTAAGAAAATGTAAGCTTTATGAGGACAAGGCTGTCATCTACACTGCCATGCTTAAACGCCAGTGTTGGATCTCCAAGTACCTTACAAAGTCTAAACACCTCAGCATGGCATATACTACTGCCACAAACTGGCCGCCATTTTCCCTGCAGAACAAAGCAATCAATCAATAAATATATGTTGATTGAATTAATGAATAAATCCAATTTGTTGCAAGTTCATTTAATTTTGCTACAGAAAACTCTAGAACTGTGCTGTTCAATATGGTAGTCACTAGCACACGTGGCTATTTAAATTTAAAGTAATTTAAAGTAAAAGTAAAAGTTGAGTCCCCCAGCCCCACCGGCCACATTTCCAGTACTCGGGAGCCATGTGTGGCCAGCGGCTTGCATTAGCAGACAGCGCAGAACAGAACGGTTCCACCACTGCAGAGAGTTCTACTGAAGAGTGCTGCTCTGGAGTCTGGCCCTTCCTCTCCAGCCTTGCCATGATCACTCACCTGTGTGCCTGTGACAGCCTTTCAACTCTTCTGAGAGTACTTTCCTCCTGCATTAGTCCACTCTCCATACTGCCCCATTTATTTACTTCATTTATTCATGCAGCAAATATTTAAGGAGAACCTTCTATATCCCAGGCACTGTGCTAGGCACAAAAGACCAAACAAGGCACAAGTCAGGTCTAGCCCTGACTCAATGGACTCACAGGCTTGAGAAAATGTGTGTATGACATTGCCATGTTTAAAGGCTAATGTTGGATCCTCCTTAGCAAAGCACCTTACAGGGTCCCAGAACCCCGTTGCTGTGCTCGGCAGGATACAGCAAAGTCCACTCCGCTGCTTCAGGAGGGCGTCAGCTGAAATGATGGGTCCTGAATGTGGGGTGTGGGGGTGTGAATGGTGGTGGTGGTGGTGTGTGCGGTGTATATGTGTGGTGCGGTGTGTATTTTGTGGTGGGGTGTGTGGTGGGGTTCTGCAGGGTGTGGCATGTGTAGTGGGGTGTGTGTGGTGTGGGGGCGGGATGTGTGTATGGTGGGGTGTGGGGCGAGGTGTATGTGATTTGTGCGTGTGCGGTTGGGTGTGCGGGGGTGGTGTGTGGGTGTGTGTGTGTGGTGGGGTATGGAGTGAAGTGTGTGGTGCATGTATGTGTGTGTGTGGTAGGCTGTGGGGTGTGGGGTGTGGGGTGTGGGGTATGGGGTGTGTGCGTCCGTGTTGGCAGGAGGAGCCGCAGTCCATGGGCTGCCCTGGAGGGCGGAGGGTCTGGTGCGCTCCAGCTTCAGTTTCAGCTCTTCCCCCTCCTCTCCCCCGCGGGTTCTGCAGCCAGGTTCCCCACCCCAGCGCCTCAACCACTGTTCCCCATTCTCTGTGTACCCAGCCATACCTCAGTGCATTTGCACAGGCCTGTCCTTCTGTGGGATTTTCTTTCTCACTTAACCTGATGAATGTCCACTCACCCTTCAAAACCCACTTCACATGTCCCTTTCTGTGACTCTTTCCCAGCAATCCTGACAAGTCAGGGGCTCTCGGTTCTTTGTGTTTCTGCAGATGTCTGTTGGGAAGTCCAGCATGATGTTGACGGCGCTCACTCTAACCCCTCATGTCTATAAGACTCCCTCCAGCAGGTTGGAGTTCCCCCAGATGAAGAATTAATCCATCCCCATAGCCCCGGTGCACAAAATACAATAGGTTCCCAATAAATGATTTTGGAAAAATTGCTAAACGAATGGTGAATGGATAAACAAACGAGTGAATAAATGTATAAATATTATGAAAGCACCTGTCTGTAGTACTCTAGGGAGGCTGCATTGGTTCTAGAACTTTAAAATGGAACAAAAAGATCATAACTGTCTGCTTACTCTTATCAAAGGAAAATGTTATTTTTCTTAACGTTCTTATTTCCTACTTTCAATGTCCCTTCTGCCCTATTTTTCATGGGGAAAACATCTTTTCTTTCATGCTCCCACAAGCATTCCCTCGTGGCTAGCCAAAACTCTAGAACCGAATACTTCACTTCCAAATGCTGTATGTCCCAACGCGCTCTTTCTTCTGATTGGGGAAATGACTCTCTGCTCCCGGAAATGCTTACCAGCCCCTCCCAACTTTGATATCAGGACTCCAATCTATAATTTATAATTTGCACAAACTATAAAATTTTTTCATTAAATATTATTAGATTACTATGTGAGTGTTTTATAAGCCATTCTGAAGCAGGCCTAACATTTCTTAATGTCTCCCAGACCTTTAAAGACATAATCGAACCAAAGAGAAAGCCCATGAAATAGTGGTACAGAGGTTCCCTCCCAGGTGCCCAGCCAGCTTGTTATTCCTACAGTTCTTCAAAGGAAAGGAAGAGGGGTCCCCGACACCCCCTCAACCAGCCAGTTCAACAAGCCAAATGTTAATTAACACATCCAACTTGCTCATAAACTTCTTGGGGTTTGAATAGATTTTCTTGACATTTTGGGATCTTTTTTTTTTTTTTTTTTTTTATTCCAGGGTATTGTGAGGGTACAAACATTATGGTTACACTTTAAGTCTTTGCCTCACCCAAGTGCAGGTTAAGGGCATGCCCTTCCCCCCCTACAGTGCTCCCCGTGTCGTTTAGTTGTGTATTTACTCCCCACATCCCCCTAATCCCTAGAGAGTATTTCTGCCATGTGATCACCCTAGTGTTGATTGGTTAGTACCAATTTGATGGTGAGTACAAGTGGAGCCCATTCTTCTGCTCTTGTGGTGCCTCACTTTGGATAATGGGCTTAAGTTTAATCCAGGAAAGTATAAGAGGTTCTAGATCACTGTCGTTTCTTATGATTGAGTAATATTCCATTGTAAACATATACCAAATTTCAATAATCCACTCATGGATTGACAGGCAGTTGGGTTGTTTCCACATCCTTGCAACAGTGAATTGAGCTGCCATAAACATTCAGGTGCAGATGTCTTTATTACAGAATGTCTTTTGCTCTTTTGGGTAGATGCCTAATAGTGCCATTGCTGGATCGAATGGTATTTCTATTTTTAGCTCTCTGAGGTATCTCCAAATTCTTTTCCACAGAGGTTGCACTAATTTTCAGTCCCCCCAGCAGTGTAAGAGTGTTCCTGTCTCTCCACATCCTCGCCAGCATTTGATGTTTTGGGATCTTTTGATAGAGGCCAATCTCACTGGATCTTTTAAGTGAGCAGACTCTGTTCCCTCATGTGTGCTCCTCCAAGTGACTGTGCAGACACATCATCAAAGCAGGACCTGGGTGTCTTCGATCAAAAGTGCACGCCTTGTAGCCCTCGTTCCTTCAGGCTCTCCCCAGCAGTGTGAGCCCCATGCCTTTCACTACAGGTTGGGGAAGGAAAAGTGGGTTATGATACATCTATAATAACTATTCCTTAGAATTCCTTTAGTTAAATTTGCTAGTATCAATTATGCAAGAGCAATGTTTCATCATCACAAATTCCTAGTTGCTAAAATCTTCTACTAGTCACTTCATCAGCAATACTAAGAGGCTAAGCCACATCTAGTCTTTATTAGGTCTAAAATTTTGAATATACAAAATTAAAATCCTAGGATAGAGTGTGCACTGGGATGTGTGTGTGCATGTGTGTTAGAGCATCAGGGTTTCGGTAGATATTAACATTAAGCCACCACCAAGTGAGGGAGTCTTTGTGAAAAATAAAAGCTTATAGAGGCTCAGGACTACCCAACTGTGACTTTTCCTACAAAAGAGGTAATCCTCCACAGATTGTGAAACTTTTGCTGACTTGTAACTACTGAAAAAAATCTGATCTTAATTTGAGGGAAGTATTATGGGTTTCTCAGGAAAAGGTGTTGTGTAAAGATAGTGGTTCTGCCCCATTATCCTGGCTTACCCTAGGAAATTGGAAGCTCATGCAACTCATTAACCTACCTCGAGTATGTATAGAGGTTTAATGAGAACACTGGACACTTGTTCTGCATCTTAGGAAAAGATCAAAAAAGAAAAAAAAAGGCCTAAGTTTCAACCCAAGACAGCATGATCAGACTTAAGACAGAACATCTTGATTATAAAGCTGGTTTATGCATATTTCCTGAAAAAAAAGCAGGGAATTTGACAATTATTTACTGAGTGACTGCTGTGTAGAAGGTTTGGGTTGTGGAGGATAGAAAGAAAAGTAAGATGCCTACAGTCTGTGTCCTCCAAGAGATCTCAATCTAATTGAAGAGATAAGAAATTCACTCACAAAATGACAGTTAATATAGGATAGTAACTAAAGATACAGCATGGGCCAGCGGACACAGGGCCAGGCAGACTGAACACTGAGCCCGGAACAGGAAGAGAACCCCATGTGCTGAGAAACTGCAAATGTTGGTGTTGAGCCTCGAAGGAGGGAAAGGGTTTTGAGGAGTGGAGGGGAGGAGGAGAAGATGTACTTTAAGAGGGGTTAGCAAATACTTTAAAATTAAGCTAGAAGGACAAATACTGTATGATTCTACTTATATGAGTACCTAAAGTAGTCAAATTCATAGAGACAGAAAGTAGAATTGTGGCGGCTAGGGGATGGGGGAAGGACAGGGATTTATTTATTTATTTATTTATTTTTGGAGACAGGGTCTCACTCTGTCGCCCAGGCTGCAGTTCAGTGACAGGATCACAGCTGACTGAAACCTTGAACTCCTGGGCTCAAGCCATTCTGCCGCCTCAGCCTCTTGAGTAGCTGGGATTACAGGCGGGGGACCCGGCGCCCAGTCCACTCTTCAATGGGTCCAGAGCTTCAGTTTGGGAAGATGAAATCGTTCTGGAGATGGACGGTGGTGACAGTTGCCCAACAATGCGAATATATGTAATGCCACTGAACTGTATACTTAAAAATGGTTAAAATGATAAATTTTATATTACGTATATTTTACATGTTTTTTATAAAAGCTTGAGGTAAGCAATGATCTGTCTCTAGAGGAGAGGGTATGAGTTGATAGCAAACTCTTGAGGCCCCTTTTCCTTCTACAACTCCATATGAACCGTATGTGTGGCCCAGGAGACAGCAGATGTGAAGTGACAAAATATAACATATTCCTGGGCTGCTGCGCTTTAGGAAGGTATCTGATGGTTGTGGTTGACCACCCCACAGCTGTTCTCCTTCTTTCCACACAAAGCCACTTCCACCGTAGAAGCCAATTACTCCCTTTCCCAGCTTCATGGAAGGTAGAGCACAGGCACGTGACTCTCTCCTGGTCCATGTCTCTAAGAGGAAATCCATGAGAGGCATATCCTTGGAAAAGGTTTCCTCCCTATTTAAAAAAGAGAGAGAGAACTCTAACGGGATGAACTCTCTCCCTGCCTTCCTTTGGACGTTGTTGTGAGAGGACACGATGTTCAGGCGGAGGTGGCCCCTTGCCTCCACGGGGGACAGACTGCAGGGTGGCAGATAAGTCAATCAGGAATCCTAACAACATTTTACTGTATTAACCCCGCTCAGAAAATAGAAATTAAAAATAAAACAGTATGGTACTGAAATAGAAACAGACACATAGACCGATGAAACAGCATAGAGAGCCCAGAAATATAACCAAGCATGTAAGGTCAACTAATCTTCAACAAGGATACCAAGAATAGACGATGAGGAAAGAGGACAGTCTCTTCAATTAATGGTGTTGGGAGAACTGGATATCTGCATGCAGAATGAAATTGGACCCTTATTTTACACCTACACAAAAATCAATTCAAAATGGTTTAAGGACTTAAGCACAAGACTTCAAACCATAAAAGTCCCAGAGGAAAAGGTAGGGGAAAAGTTTCTTGACATTGGTCTTAGCAATGATTTTTTTTGACTATGACACCAAAAGCTCAAACAACAAAAATAACAAAAGAAAAAACAAACAAGTGGGAATACATCAAACCAAAAATCTTCTGCACAGCAAAGGAAACAATCAACAAAATGAAAAGACAACCTACAAGTTGGGAGAATGTATTTCTCCCTGAATTATTTTTAATGGCATTGAATTTTTTTTTTTTTTTTTGAGACAGAGTCTCACTCTGTTGCCCAGGCTAGAGTGCCATGGTGTCAGCCTAGCTCACAGCAACCTCAAACTCCTGGGCTCAAGCAATCCTACTGCCTCAGCCTCCTGAGTAGCTGGGACTACAGGCAAGCGCCACCATGCCCGGCTAATTTTTTCTACTTTTTTTCATTGTTTGACCACTTTCTTTCTATTTTAAGTAGAGATGGGGTCTCTCTCTTGCTCAGGCTGGTCTCGAACTCCTGACCTCAAGTGATCCTCCCACCTCAGCCTCCCAGAGTGCTAAGATTACAGGCATGAGCCACCACGCCCAGCCAATAGCACTGAAATTTATTGCACAAATAACACAACTTCTTTTTTAAAAGATAAAGAAAAGAAACTATGTTAAAAAGAAAACAGTTTCACTCTTTAAAAATAAAATAAAAGAAAATAGAACCCTCATTGTTCAAGCCACTTTGAGGTTGGTATTCTGTTTACTTGCAGCCAAGATCATTCCAATGGACAGACTATGCTATTACAAAAATAGCTCTATGACACATTGTGGGGAACCTACATTGAGCTGGAGTTTACTCTTGCTTCCAAAAAACAACAATGTTTATTGCCCTTTCTTCACTGCATGGCAGGCAAAAGAAAGGGCAGGGCACAAAAACAAAAAGAATATCTAGCACTGGATTTGGAAAGACACAGGATCATCAGGAAGTCAGCTAGTAGTAAACAGAGTAAATAGCCAGCATGTTGCCATGTCTTGGACAGAACCACATTCTCCTCTGTAACTGAGAAAGTGGTGTATAAAGGGAACATCGGGTAAGAGCGTACACGAAGACTAAGGACTCTGAAGATGACAAGGGTCCAAAAGCAAGCAAAAAACAACCCAGTGGAACCGGAGGGGGGTGGGATACTTACAGTGTGGGTCAAGAAGAGGATCAGGAGAATCCAAAAACACAGAAACCCAAGGTGTACACCAGACCACTGTCTTTTCTCAGCTCTGCTCTGTAGGTTTCAGTAATTCTCAACTGAGCCTTTTGCTTGTAAAGACCCAAGCAGAAGTGCCCCTTGACATATTGGTCTGTTTCAGGGTCTGCTTTGAAGGAAAGATTCTGGTGCTTTTTCATGAGAAGATTTTTCTAGTAAGGTAAATGTCTTTCTGGGGATATTATAATTTGGATATTTATTAAGCACCTTTATTAGCTAGTGGCATGATAGCTACCTCCAAAGTTGATTAAACAGGCACAGCCAAGGAAGGGAAGACAGTTCCATCTGTCCAATAAAGAAGCTTCTGGCAGCCCTGAGAGAGAGGTCCAGGCATGAGGCCATCTGTCACATCCCAGCTAAGCATGTCCTGTGGTGCTCTTAACAGGAACTAAGGTGCTACGTTAGGCAGCTGTCCCCTAGGAGTGGGACTCCTTGACCCAAGGCAACGAATTAAACCACTTACCTCTCCAGAAAAGAAGAGACATATTTTTTGGCATGGCCTAACTCCTTCCCCATGCTCACTCACTAGGTTTTTTTTTTGTTTGTTTTTTTAAAGGGAACCTCAAGTTCCCTGATAGGAAGCTGATCCTAATCCTTTGCAAAGGACTAGGTAAAAGAGAATTCAGAGCTGTGAGTGAATGCACACAAATTTCCTCATAAAACTGAAGCCCATGGGAAATATGGCTGATCCCACCCATCGGGGGTTAGTGAGTCTTCCCACAAGGCTCAGCTTGCTTTACAGCCAAAAATGGAATCAGAAACTCCAATTCATATCATCTGATTCTGATCAAGGGCAGAGTCCTTTGGCTATTCTCTCTGCATTCAAAGAATGTGATATTTTCCCCCTGATAGCACACAAACTCTGCATGAGTTGCAGAGTCCCAGAGGAGATGTTCTGCATCTGGTGAAAATGAATTTCCATGGAAAATGTGACACAAGCATTACCTTTTGGGTCTCATGAATCAATGAATCAGGTTCTGTACGAGAAAGACTCGTCATTAAACCTACACTTCAGGGAAGTGGCTCTCGAAGGGCTTGAGGGAGTCCTGATGGTCCTTAGGGCCTTCCTCGGGCCCCGAGACCTGTTTTATTTAAGCTTTAAAGAGGGGGTGATGTGGAGCAGGGAGAAGAGCATGGAGTTTGATCTGGGCTTAAGTGCAGAGCCAGCTGCTTCCCCACTGTATGATATTAGACAAATTAATTTCTCCGGGCTCTTAGCTTATATTGTCTCACAGACAATATATTAAGTAAAATGCCTATGATAACATGAAGGATCAGATTATCAAAGGGGATTGACAAGAGTAACAATCTTACCCAGTATCACACTTTAGTAATAATTTCAATAAAATAAGCCACTACAAGTCTCAGGTGAAGCAAGGAGTGGCCCGGGACCCACGCAGCTCCCAGGTCCTTCCAAGCCACATCGAGATATTCTCTTGCCCAGATTAACACAGAAGATCTTCAAGCCGCGTAAGTGGGCGCTTCACCTGCACAGAAAAGAGCCATCACGAAATCTCTTCAAATTATCCTCAGATAGGCATTTAATCGAATTGACCTTTTGTCCGCACCCATGCCCAATACAAGCGTAAATTCCAGATGAGCAACAAATGAGCAACCCAGACAGACCAGGTGCCTCCTTCTGAAAGGATTCCCCAGATAAGGACCCTGTGCTAGCAAACATCATGAGGGTGTTTACCTGGATGTCTGTCCTTAGCTTGCTCACAGGAAGATTTGATTAGGTTACCTTCCTTCTTTCTTTCCCATGGGTTTCCTTCTGGCAAAGAGACAGAATGGATTATGGGCCTGTCATTGGACATCTCCTGCCCAACACCTAACCCAGAGTAAGACTTGACCTGTGGTGGCTTTGATCACGTTATTAAGAATAATAGTGATAACAAGATTATGCTTACACTTCCAGTCTACCTGATTTCACAGGTCCTACATAATCCAGCCTGTCTGTCTCCTGCCATTCTCCACTGTGCCCTCACTTCCCCAGTTGTGTGTGATTCTTACCTCTGCCTTTTCTCCCTGCTTCTAGTCCACTGTCCTACCCATCTTTCAAGGACAGTCCAAGTGCCCTTTCCCCTGGCAAGCGTCCAAGCCTACGTACGCCCTCTTCCGTTTCACCCTTTTCTACCCCTATAATCCAGGATCTAATGCTGAACACAGAGTGTCTTACATTACACTGTTTCTTACTTTTGCATGAATGACAGTCTTCTTTGTCCAAATAGATCATGAGTCCCATTAGAGTGAGAGCTCTAACTTCATTTGAGTCACTTTACACAAGGAAGTGTCCCTTGAGCCACCTTCCCAACAAATGTGGTCCCCCTGGTAATGGCCCTGTTAGCACCTCACTTATATTGTGATGACATCGTAATTTCTTGTAATGCCTGATTTAACTGTTGTCCTTTCTTATGGGCAGCAAACTCCACGATAGGGTCATGTTTCTCTTGCTCACTCTTATATCCCTAGTGCCTGACACAGCACCTGGCAAAGAGTAGATAATTAATAAATATGTGTTGAAGAAATAGTTTTCTAGAGGCAAAACCAGGTGGAGCTGGGAAGCTCATTAATTTCTATAATGAACATACGGAGCATATGGAACATATCCTCTGGGTACTAAGGATGTAAAGATGAGTAAGACTTGATTTCAGTCATCTGGTTTCTGGACTAAAAGAGTTTGAGTCAATTTCTTTACCAACACCATTTGGATCTCCAGATATGTACAAAAGAGATATGCAGATAAAATCTAAACCAGATCTCATTAATTAAGCCCAATGAGTTAATGGCAGGAAAGGAGAAAAATCAGGGGACTGCAGTTCTGGAAGGCTGCAGGTGCTCTCAGGAAGACGTTCTATCCCCTGTGACTGCTCTTCCTCCCCAGATGGCCACTATACATGCTTTACTACTGGCCCACATGCATGTGAAAAGCAGTCCTTAAACTGAGCTGCAGTTCCATAGCTAGTGTATCTCTTTCTTGCCTCTCACCTCCCTGTTCCTTGTGGGCAGTACTCCATTTGTGCAGGCATCTGCTAGGACCCATCTCCGGCATCGTTGTTTAGAACGATGCAATCCAAACAGCATTCCAACCGGTTGGTAACAGATTTTGGCCATCAACATAAAAAAGTCAAAGCTATATATTAATTAACTATAATATTCAAACCAGATAACAATACATAATTTTATCCAGCTTCTATGTAATAAAAGGCACCATAGTGGCATTGCTTTAGTTAAGTCAATGCACTTCTCATGGGTTTAGAATGAGGTGAGTCCGTTTCTCAGTGTTCCGAGAAACAAGGGAAGCAGTGAATTTGGTGTTTATTGGTTAGATTTTATGGAAGCTAAAGAGAACTTCTGGTAGACCAACCTCTGAACTCTTCCTGGGAGAAGGGGTTGGGATTATGGAATGAAGGCAGAGAGAGAATGGATTATAGGCCTGTTGTTTAACATTTCATGGACTCATTGGTATTTTCTCAAACATTCAGGATAACTCCCTCCCTCCTTTCCTTCCTTCCTTCCTTTCTTTTTTGCTTTCTGTGCCAAATAATCACGTCATGTAGCTCATCTATACCAATATCACCAGCTGTCTTTAGCCAGTGGAACATCAAAAAGATTGATTCTCTCTAAACAATCTGCTGGCTGCTTCTTTTTCCCAGTTAGATTTTTCCCCTCGCCAATGCTCCTGTCTTTTTATTTCCTCCTGGAAGGGCACCTCCATGCTCCTTGGTACTCTCTTCGAAGTCTTTTTCCATGCCTCGTCCTCCTCTGCGGCCTTATGTTAGCAACTATTTCTCTGCCCGTCCCCCAAACTGGAGGTCTTGGAAGGCAGGATCTGTGCCGCATTTGCCTCAGCATCCCTGCTGCCTTCCAGCAGCCTGGCACATGGTGCGTGTTGAGAACGTTGGAATTTAATGAAGACATTGAAATGACGTTGAACCAGTGAGCAAACACTCACCGTCTGGGAGGTATAAAAAGAAGTGTGTTTAATGATTCAGATTTGAGTACTTCATCCATCTGTGATGAAGAAACCAACGGCAGGGATTCTATCTGCTACAACACTCCACAGAGAGTGGAGAGGCAGTACCAGGAAAGAACAACAGAAATGTCACCTGTGCCTTATGTGGTCTCTGGGGACAGTTGGACAACACCAATTTAACGGAAAACTTGGGGGAAAAAAGATCAAAGAACTCCTTCAACTGGTTTTAATTAAACCAATGTAACTCCTTCCCCATTTATCAGAAGTCAGTGCATTTTTCTTCCGCTTTCTACACCATTTAGAATTCTGACCAATAATCCCAGAGGACTCCATTTTTCCAGATAAATTTTAGTACCATCGCTAATGCATTCATCTGGATTGGAAATGAAGGCAAAAAGAATTGCAGTTGCTGTAGAGGCCTCTTCTTCCCTCTTTCCACATCCGTCTATAGGAGGTCTGCAGCCCAGAAGTCCACAGAGGGGGATTGACTGGGGGGTGTCCTGAGGAATGTAAACAGTATGAAACCAGAACCTGAGAGCTTTGGTGAGAGGGCAGAGTCTTAAGAGGTCCTTCTCGCTGCTGATGTGCCTGTGAGTCAGAGTTAGCTGGACTTCTAAAAGGGATGGAACAGTCATTAGTCAAGGCTGACTTGGACCTGAAGTCAAATCTGTCTTGCACTGTAAGCTCAACTCTGCAGTTCCTACAGCCGACCAGCCTGGCCTGCTTCCAGACTGCACGGCGTCAACAACAGAAAAGGTGGAACCAATTCAAGTATCTGATTTTATTAGTGCCCCTCTGTGCACAGTCCTAGCTGCAGGCACCCGGCCACCTAAGACATTCCCTTGGCTCGTCCCCAGGATGTAAACATTTGCCTGATGGATAAGTAGTTGGCATAAGCACGTTAAGTTTCTCAGAGGAAAGATGCGGTCATATTATTTGACACAAATCGTTATGACTTATATACAGAAGTAGGATTGGAAAATTTCAGTGAATGCGGTTTGCTTTCTTTCCAATGCCTTCAACTTCTCATCAGAAGTTTAAAGTGGATTTGCAGACTGTGTAGTATGAGAGTTTCCAGACTTCTCTCTCCCTGCTAGAAAAGTGGATGTTTTATTAGAAGCAATAACAATGGCAATTATTGATAAGGCCACTATCAATAATGACTGACATGGTATTATTACACTCGATGAATCTCTACCTGTGCCAGGTGCTGCACTAAAGCCCTTTACACGAGTTACCCTGTGTTAGTCTGCCAGGGCTGCTGTAACAAAATACCGCAGACCTGGGGGCTTAAGCAACAGAAATTAATTTTCTCACAATTCTGGACACAAGAAATCCCAGATCAAGATGCAGGAAAATTCAGTTTCTGGTGACGTCTCTCTTCCTGGCTTGAAGATAGCCACCTTCTTGCTGTGTCCTCATATGGCCTTTCTTCTGTGCCCATGGAGGAAAAAGAGAGAGAGATCTCTGGTGTCTCTTTCTCTTCTTATAAGGACACCAGTCCTATTGAGTTAAGGTCTTCACGTTAACTTGGTTATCTATATACAGGTCCTGATTCCAAACACAGTCACGTTGGAGATGAGAGCTTCGGCATATGAACGGGGGCGGGGGAGCACAGTTCAGTCCATAACAACCCTCCTGAACCCTCACCACAGCCTGGGAAGCCAGAGGCATTCTTCACATTTTCTCAGTGAATAAACTGAGAGTTAAGTCATTGCCCAAAGTCGCAGCGCCAATAAACGAGTTGTTGGTGGTGGTGGTGGTGCCTTTTCTTTTTATAGAAAAGAGCTCATTTATATAAATGTAGGGTTGCTAAGAGAAAAGTCAGAAGGAAACTGGCAGGTGAAAACTCAAGCAGAGCCATGAATCCACGGCTGTTCTGTTCAGTCGAACGAGTCCTGGGGCCCTGTGCTGAGTTCCGGGGAGAGAAAGACAACATGACCCAGTCACCATCTTCTGGAAGCTCACCGTCTCAGCAGCAGTGGAGGAGGTCCTGATCTGGACAAAACTGTAAAGTAGGGAAGTGGCCCCTTGGTCCCTGACTTCCTTTTCTGAGAGACAATTCTGGGTCCCCATTTGGTGCCACTCTCCTCAGAGGCCATGTCCTTCGGTGGCCACCTCCAACCTGGCAGTTCGCACCCCAGCTCACCCAGAGTCTTCAGTGGTGGGGACCCACCTCTTATTGTCCTTCCCTCACCCCTCCACTCCATTCTCTAGAACTTTCGTGATCTGTCTTCCATTAAAACATCTTTGTTCCAAGTCCCATCCCTTGAGGCAAGTCTCAGCTAGGAAAGGAAAGGTCATGGTTCATTTGTTACTCCTCCTGGGTAATACACTGACGTTTTATTGGTGGCCTCTGGAGACTGGTGACTTAAGGCAACAAACCCAAGCAACACAGCAGGCAGTGTGGTGGGAATTTTTTGATAGCGGGCGGGTTTGTCAGTGGACGTCAAACCCATGGTGAGAAAGACAGAATCCACCCTGGGCTTTTCACAAATAAGGCTGTTTCCACCTCGACACAGAACGATGCTAAAGGGTGTCCAACGGCCCTTGTCAGTGTTGCGCTCACATCCCTTAGACCATACATTTTAAAATGTGGAAGGCCGTGTTGCTTCCGGTCGCCTGCCAATGACATCCCTGCCAATGACAGCCCTCGACCAATGATGCTCCAGAGATAGGGTATAAGTACCTCAGCTCCTTCATGCTTTGGGTGGGATCATTCTAAGGCGTGTGTTTTACACCATGACCCCAAGTCTCCCTGTGGAGCTCAGTGTGGAAGCTGGTATAACAACACACCCATTATTGGCCACCTCCCCTTCCCTGTTTCACTCCTACACTGACAAAGCCTGTCTCCTGCACTTCACAAATCCGCTACGTGCACACGCATCCTCTTCTCAGGCTTGACTTCTGGAGGGAGCCAAACTGAGGCAGGGCAGCCCTGAGAGGAACAGGCAGAGGAGCACAGCCGGACAGTGTGCGGGTCTGGCTCTCCCCTCATGCCAGGGGGTCCGCAGCCCCCTGTGGGAGCCTTCCCGGCACCCACCCTCCCCTCCTCTGCATGGTCATCGGAAGAGGGTGGGAGCCCACGTCAGAACTGCTCTGCTTGTGGAGACGACAGTCCCAGCTGACCGTGCTTCCTTAACTGTGGACTCTAACCTCTCCGGGTGGAATCGCAGCTGTGGTTGGCTCTGCCAGGGCACGTGCAGGGCCCTGGGAATTAATCTGATCTGCTACCACAGAATGCGTGGGACATGGTGTCAGAAATGCTTCGTTTGTATTCCAGCTGTACCACATCGGAGCTATGTGGCTATGGAACTTCTCGGGGTCTTGTTTTCCTCGTATGTAAAGTGGGATAACAATTGCTGGCTCAAAAGATTGTTTCAGGGATGATAATAATTAGCTAACAATATTGGAAGGGGCGTATACGACGTGAATGTAGTTCAACAACCCTAGGAGGGTGTATCACAGATTCCTTACCCAAATCTTTTGAAGACAGAGGAGTTTTGGAACTCAGAATTCACAATTAATAAAGGTAACAGGGTACATGTAACATGGATTACAGAACGCCCATTAGGGTCTGGGGCAGTCCCCTAGACCCAAACACAGTATTTCTGCACCCAAAATGGGAAGATTCATACTAAGCAAATAAAGCCTACAGAAAGTTTCAGTTGGGAGTTGTAGATATAGGACAGTGGCCCAGAGAAGTTAAGCAACTTGCTCAACATCACATACCAGGATTTGAACCCTGGAAACTAGCTAGAGTCCCTGTTCTAACCACCACACTGAACTCCCTCCAGCGATGAAACCTCCTCATCGGAATGAATGAAGCATTTAGGGACTTGTATCTGATTCATAAGGGAGGTGAGAGCTGCTTTTTGTTAATATCATCAGTACATTTATATAGATTATTTCTCCCAGAAATGAAATCAAAGATACAGTCACATTTGAAATATTAATGCCACAAAGTATCTCCCTGCAAAAAAAAAAAAAACAAAACTACTATTTCTTGAAAATGTGCTGAATAGTTTAAATATGTTCCTCTCGTTAAATTCCCGTAAGAGTCCTGATGCTAATCAGGTGATTTTATTAGTAGTATCCCCTCTTATAGATGAGAATAAGTAACTTACTCAACGTCACCCATAAATAAGTGGCAAGCAGGAGATCCAGTCTGGGTCTGTCGAAGCCTGTGCCCCTTCCGCTACACCACCCTGCCTCCAAAGGGCAGTACATGCTGCTGACAACCATTGTGTGGTTCACCCAAGGTCATAGGCAGAGCCAGCATCCAGAGCACCCAATACCTGGGCCTCATGACCTTAGAAGGCCTTGCAGTGATTGACTTCCACTCTGGAAAGCTCCATAACTCAATATCATTTCTTTCTGCTGCCCACTCTTGCCATTCTGAGAAAAGAACAGTACCTAGTGTTCATGAGAAGATGCAACACAATTGATCGGAAAGAAAATTTTATCTTGTTCCAGTCCTGTCCATAGTGTTGTACCAGTCTATATTTAGATAAATGTTCTGCACAGCCAAAGAAGCAATAAAAGCAATTTTAAAAGGTACTAGGCTTATGCCAGGAAACAATAAGAAGCTGCAAGTTCTCGTTCTTTGCCCAAAGAATGACTATTTAAAAAACAAGAGACGATAAAAACAAGCAATCTCAGCAAACACAATGGTGCTTTCAGGTCTGGGGCATCTCTTAATCTCAGGGCAACTGAAGAAGGATGAGGATAGCCGGGCCCTCCTCTGTCTTTACAGAAACGAGGCCCTAAGGGGGAACCTATCCAGGCCTCAGTCACAGCTGCTTCTAGAGTCAGGAAGGAAGGCTGAGAAGAAAGTCACGTGCTGGCCTAGGGATCATCTCTATGCCCAGGGTGTCAGCAGGTACCTCTCACCCTCAAGTTGACCTTCATATTTCAGAAAGATGAAAATGAGTTTGAGAGACAATTAAGCTTCATTCATTCATGGGTTTGAGGGCTTGATGAGCAACCAAGCTCTTCAAGGTCCAAGCTTTTCCCATCCTCTCAAGAACCCCTATTCTGGGATCTCCCAGAATGCTGTAAATCTAGTGTTATTTATAGCAACGTATGTTTCAAACATTAACTGTCTTCCACTATGGTTATTTGTATACATGTATTATCATTTCTACTAAATTATAAACTGCTTGAGGGCAGAGAACCATCTCGTTATTTCATAACCTCTATAGAAGCTAGCATGGTGTCTACTAAACTGAGATTTTTTTAGGTGGATCTATGTTACCCAAAGCCTTTTAAATGCTACTTAAAGCATACACACACACACACACACACACACACACACACACCCCTATCTGGGGCTCAGAGAGTATAAATAACTTGCTCAAAGTCACACACTCAGTAAGCGGTAGGTCAAGATGTGACCCAGGCTTATATCACACATAAGCGCCTTTCCCTTCTTTTGCACCATGGAGCAAGAGGTAGATAGATGTACTCTGAGACTGGGGTGTGGGGGAATTTGGGACAATGACTCAAGCTGGATTTCAAAAAGTTAGTATCTGACCGGCCAAAGAGGTATTGAGACTGGAGAATCACATTC
The DNA here is from genome assembly GCF_000956105.1 of Propithecus coquereli. Lineage (NCBI taxonomy): Eukaryota > Metazoa > Chordata > Mammalia > Primates > Indriidae > Propithecus > Propithecus coquereli. Next base: position 2,111,088 of record NW_012138969.1, read on the forward strand.
CTGTTGAAGAAATATGAGTAAAGGCAATGAGGCCCAAATGTGCCTGGTGTGTGATTGGCAGCCTTTCGAAAATAACAGGAAAATACGTAATCCCACGATTTCCCCGTTCACAGTTAAGATCAATCCTGTGTTGCGGATTTACCCCCCAATCCCCCTAATCCACAACTAAGGGACACGAGGAGCACTGTAAGGGGGAAGGGCACGCCTTTAACCTGCACTTGGGTGAGGCAAAGACATAAAGAGTAACCATAACGTTTGTATCCTCACATTACCCTGAAATAAAAAAAAAAAAAACAAATAATGGGCAAAAGAGATGCTTCTCAGATATTTTGAAATAAAATATAATGATCTGACTATTAAAAAAAAAAGATTAATCCTGTGTGTTCTCTCACTAACAGGCACTCTGTAGGAGTTCTGTTTTGCACTTCTGAAAAGAGTTGAATACACGGAAAAAAGATGTAAATCTCTCTCTTTCAAAATTGTTTTTTGAGAATCTGCCCATCTCCTGTATTTTCATTTTGTGTCCTCTCGATAACCCAAGCCAGAAGGCTTGGAATCACCCTAGGCTTCTCCATCTCCTAACCATCCACTGCCCCACATCCAAGCAGTCATTGGACCTAGTACAAATCTCCTCCTTCCAATCTCCCTTACTCCCCCTCCTCTCCATCTGTAGTTTAACCAACTTTATTCAAGCTCTTGCATGGAACATTCCAACAGTCTCCTGATTATGTGTATATGTCTACTGTTGCCCACTCCATCCCTTTGCATTCTGCGCAACATACAGTCAGAATGGATTCTGAAACAGAAGTCTCACCACCGTACTCTTCAGCTTACACCTTTACTGGGCTCACTATTTCCATGATGGACCTGTCCTTAGCTTCTGGCCTAGCTCCTGCACTGTCCGATACAGTGATCACTATCCACATGTAGCTACTGAGCATTTGAAGTGGGACTAGTCTAAATTGAGGGATGCTATAAGTACAAATTACACACCAGATTTCAAAGAGACAGCACAAAGAAAAAAGAATGTAAGACATCTCATTAATAATTTTTATATTGCTTACACGTTGAAATAAAAATATTTTGCACATATTAAGCTAAATATACATTATTAAAAGTACATATATTTTACATATTTTAATATGGCTACTGGAAAATTTTAAATTATATATGTGGCTTGCATTATGTTCTAATTTCCTCATCATATCTCCCTACCCTCCATCTTCCCCACCCCATACCCTGATAACAACACCAAGCATGTCAAATAATTTACAGTTTCCTAAAGCAAGCCATGGTATTTTATAATCTTACTTATACAGTCCCCTTTAAATGAAAATTAAATGCCCTTCAACAAGCACACCCATCCCACCTGTGATGCTTTTTAAAAATATCCACAAATCCTTTGATATTCCTCCTGTCAAAAGGTAGATTCTAATTCCCCTCCCCTTGTATATGGACTAGACTTAATGACTTGCTTCTAATGAATAGAATAAAGCAGAAGTGCCAATGGCATTGAAGTGTTCAGTTTCTCTCTCTCTCTCTCTCTCTCTCTCTCTCTCTCTCTCTCTCTCTCTTTCTCCTTTTTTTTCTCGGGTCATTCACCCTGAGTGAAGCCAGTGAAGCCAGCTGTCATATCATGAGCTAGCTCAAGCAGCCATATGAAGAGGCCCACATGGCGAGGAACTGAGTCCTCCTGCCAATAGCCACATAAGTAAGCTGTCTTGAAAGTGGCTTCTGGAGCCCAGTCAGCCTTCAGATGACGGCAGTCCTAGCTGATGTCATTACTGCAATCTCGTAAGAGACCCTGAGCCGGAACCACCCAGCTAAGCTATTCCCAAATTCCCAAACCACAGAAACTGTTGTTTTAAGCATCTGAGTTTTGGGATGATCTGTTACACAGCAATAGATAGCGAATATGCCACCATGCCCTGCATGCCCCCACTTCCACCTGAGGACAGGAAAGGAAGAGAGAGGAGAAGCTGCTAAGAGCTCAAACTTGTGTTTTGTCTACTTAGATCTCAAGATTTGATTCAAAATCATTCCCTCTATGAAGCCTTTCCAAACAAACCCCAACCAATTCCCATATGTCT
>NW_012138969.1:2113347-2114883 GCF_000956105.1 Propithecus coquereli
TTATTTATAGCAACGTATGTTTCAAACATTAACTGTCTTCCACTATGGTTATTTGTATACATGTATTATCATTTCTACTAAATTATAAACTACTTGAGGGCAGAGAACCATCTCGTTATTTCATAACCTCTATAGAAGCTAGCATGGTATCTACTAAACTGAGATTTTTTTAGGTGGATCTATGTTACCCAAAGCCTTTTAAATGCTACTTAAAGCATACACACACCCACACACACACACACCCCCACACACACATACACATACACACACACACCCCTATCTGGGGCTCAGAGAGTATAAATAACTTGCTCAAAGTCACACACTCAGTAAGCGGCAGGTCAAGATGTGACCCAGGCTTATATCACACGTAAGCGCCTTTCTCTTCTTTTGCACCATGGAGCAAGAGGTAGATAGATGTACTCTGAGATTGGGGTGTGGGGGAATTTGGGACAATGACTCAAGCTGGATTTCAAAAAGTTAGTATCTGACCAGCCAAAGAGGTATTGAGACTGGAGAATCACATTCCTGTTGAAGAAATATGAGTAAAGGCAATGAGACCCGAATGTGCCTGGTGTGTGAAGGGCGGCCTTTCGAAAATAACAGGAAAATACTTAATCCCACGATTTCCCCGTTAACAGTTAAGATCAATCCCGTGGGTTCTCTCACTAACAGGCACTCAGCGGGAGTTCTGTTTTGCACTTCTGAAAAGAGTTGAATAGATGGAAAAAAGATGTGAATTTCTCTCTTTCAAAATTGTTTTTTGAGAATCTGCTCATCTCCCGTATTTTCATTTTGTTATTTCTTAATAATCTAAGCCAGAAGGCTTGGAATCACCCTAGGCTTCTCCATCTCCTAACCATCCACTGCCCCACATCCAAGCAGTCATCGGACGTAGTACAAACCTCCTCCTTCCTATCTCCCTTACTCCCCCTCCTCTCCATCTGTAGTTTAACCAACTTTATTCAAGCTCTTGCATGGAACATTCCAACAGTCTCCTGATTATGTGTATATGTCTACTGTTGCCCACTCCATCCCTTTGCATTCTGCGCAACATACAGTCAGAATGGATTCTGAAACAGAAGTCTCACCACCATACTCTTCAGCTTACACCTTTACTGGGCTCACTATTTCCATGATGGACCTGTTCTTAGCTTCTGGCCTAGCTCCTGCACTGTCCAATACAGTGATCACTATCCACATGTAGCTACTGAGCACTTGAAGTGGGACTAGTCTAAGCTGAGGGGTGCTATAAGTACAAATTACACACTAGATTTCAAAGAGACAGCACAAAGAAAAAAAGAATGTAAGACATCTCATTAATAATTTTTATATTGGTTATATGTTGAAATAAAAATATTTTGCACATATTGAGCTAAATATACATTATTAAAAGTACATATATTTTACATATTTTAATATGGCTACTGGAAAATTTTAAATTATATATGTGGCTTGCATTATGTTCTAATTTCCTCATCATATCTTCCTACCCTCCATCTTCCCCACCCCATACCCTGATAACAACACCAAGCATGT
>NW_012138969.1:2116103-2121818 GCF_000956105.1 Propithecus coquereli
AATTTCAGACCCCATCATGCTGTCGCCTCAGGATATTTGCACTTGCTGTTCCCTTTGCCTGCAAGGCTAGCTCTCCAGTTATTTGCAGGACTCACTCCCTCACTGCATGCTGGTCTCTGCTCAAATGTCACCTGCAGGGAAAAGCCATTCCTGACCACCCTAACTATAGCTGCATTCTGTCACACTCCATCCTGTTACCCTGCTTTGCTTTCTTCAAAGCATTTATCACCACTTGACATTGTTTTATATGTATTCATTTGTTTATTTTCTTCCACATATATTTATGTGTCGGACATTGTTCTAAGCTTTGGGGACAGTGAGAGAAACAATATAATGTCCCTATATCTTCCAATCTAATGTAGGCATGCAATACAAATACAAGCTGCTAGTTATTATTTCATGGTTTTACTTATCTATTCCTTCAAGAAGAGGCCCAATCCCCATCATCAATAGAAAGCTCCATGCCATATCCCACAACTGAAACCCACCCCGAATATTCCATTTTCTCTTTCACAGAGAATTTCGCCATGTGCTTTTGTGCAGTGCTGAGCTAAGTTTAACTTGGTTGTTTTCAGTCCCAATGAATTGCTCCAATACAGCTTCCCAGCAGTGGAAATTTCCCTTCCTTGATATAAGTCTCCAACTACATAGATGGTGGTTGTCTCATCCTTGCACAGTTTATCTGAATTTAAAGAATTCCCCAAAGTGGGACCATCACCAGCAGCAACAGCAGCAGCAACAGCAGCAGCAAGATTAGGCCCGAGAAAATTTTCAAGGGGCAAAGTTTGTATTTGGTGTCCTCCCCCTTCTTCGGAATTCCTATACCTTTGCTATGGTTTGAATGTTTGTCTCCTCAAAAACCCATGTTGAAATTTAATTGCTATTGTAACGGTATTAAGAGGTGGGACCTTTAAGAGGTGATTAGGCCATGAAGGCCTCACCCTCATGGGTGAGATTGGTTCCCTTATAAAAGAGTGAATTTGGCCCCCTGCTGCTCTCTCTTGCCCCCTGCCTTCTGCAAGAAGGCCCGCACCAGATGCTGGCCCCTTGATCTGGGACTTCCCAGCCTCCAGAACTGTGAGCTAAGAAATTTCCTTTCCTTACAAATTGCCCAGTCTATGGTATTCTGTTATAACAGGACAAAATGGACTAAGACAATGTTTTTCTAGGTCCCTTCCCTTGGAGAACTGGCTCTCAGCTAGTTATCATGCATTCCTTCCTAAGGTGGCAACTTACACATCAACAAGAATTGCTCAGAGACTTAAGAGGAAGAGAACATCAACAGCTTATTTCGTGTCGGCTTCATTTATCCTCACATGTCGTTTCTCCATGTGAGGAAGACACAAGCCTGGAAGGACACATTTTCTCCTTCAATTTACAGATGAGAACATGAGGCTCTGGGACACTATGTAACTGTCCCATGTCACCTGGATGGTCTTAACTCAAAACTCTGCTTTTCAAGTCCCCTGAGCCTCAAAAATTCAAAGGAGCCAACAAGTCACTTTCACCATTCCAAGTTGCAATTGCCACATTCATATTTGTCACATTGTACGATGGAGGAATTGTCTAAAAATAAGTGAGTAAAATAAGTTTCCACAGGAAGTGATATATTAGGAGGTTCTATTTACTAATTTAATTTTTATTTTTTTTATTCTTTTTCTTTTATTTCAGCATATTATAGGGGTACAGATGTTTAGGTTATGTATGTTGCCCTTGGTCCCCCACCCCCAAGTCCGAGTTTCAAATATGTCCATCCTTCAGGTGGTGTGCATTGCACTCTTTGTGTATACAAATGGTGAAAGTGACTTGTTGGCTGACCCTGAAGATGTTAAAATTTTACATTCTAAAATCAAAAACCACATTTACCATAAAACTATTTCTTACTACAATCATACTGACTTTTTGTTTGGATTAGATGTCTATGATCAAGTTTACCATGAAATCATTGATATTATCCAAGACAATCTATAATAAACTATAGCACTCTGTGTTTAAGGATCTATATTATTGCTATTAAAATCCAATTATTTTCCTTACTATGTATGTTTTTTCACTCTTAAAATAAAGTATGTAATTTTTACCTTTAAAAAAAAAAATTCAAAGGAGCACAATTTTAACAGTGGATTAACAAAACCCATGACTGGAAGGACTTTTTTTGTTTTGTTTTCAAACAAGGGTGGACGTGGGAAGAGAGTGATGAGAATGGTGGTGGGAAGGAAATATCTGTATGTCAAGACCCTTCAATCATAGGCTTACCAAACTTTAGAGCTAGAATGGATCTCAGTATCTGCGCCAACCACTTCATTTTACAGAAGTGGAACATTAAGGCCCAAAGTGGATGAATTGTGTTCATTTATATCTAAAGGACTGATATCCTAAAATCCTGAAAAAGCAGACCTATTTGATTAATGTACAGGAACCAAATTTTCTAATAATCTTACTTGGGGTGGATGAAGAGATGACCAAATTTTAACCCAATTTTCAAAACCACAGCGTCCCCATCTATGGTCATTAACAGAAGTACAACCACCATAATTTTACAGTTATGTGGGGGGAATTACCATTTCTAAGTAGAGTTTCCAAATTTAGCAGTGTTCACATGTCTTCTTTCCCCCGCCAAAATGTTGGATAAATAAATGCATAGTTTTAGCATAGGAAAAGATGTGTAAACAAATAGTAAGTAAGCTTATCAGGTAGACATTTTGTTTAGAAACCCCTGTTTTTATTTCTTAAAACTACTAAGGCAAGGGATCGAATATAGCAGATCCCACAGCATAAGCATGTTTACAAGGACGTATTGCATGAGATGCAATTTCTCTCGTGGCCCAAGGAACATGGGGCTCTGCTTTGTGTACAAGGTGGACAGAGCAGAAAGGCAGCTTGTCTTTGTCCCATCCTTGGAGTGGTAGGGATAGAACCAGATGGGGAGTGGTCCATTCATGAACATTAGAATGCAATCAAATAAAACATTCATCGAGCTCCTACCCTCTGTCAAGTACTGTATTACTGTTAGGTAGGAGGCAGTCTGATAGGTAAGATAAATGTATATTCAGAAAATTAAATAGCTCTTGTGAGTATAGACATGCATGTTAACGATAATTAACATCTTCTGTTTGCAAATGTAGCAGGGTAATATTTTGATATATTAACTGATATGTTTTCTCTTCTCAGTAATTCTTGTTACCTGTGAACTTTTTCCCATATAGGCTTTCTTGGCACACGGCCTCAGGGACAGGATTATGCTACAGAACAAAAGAGACAAATTCTTGGCTTTTGGATTTCAAAACCTGAAATCTTGGCAAAAACAGTATGTTTGGAAGAAAAATAGATCTGGAAATGGTCAAAATGAGTTCTTTCTACCCCTAAGACAAGATAAAACTAGAAAGAAAAAACTGTGGAGAGAAAAGGGAGCAAAAGCAGAAGGGCAGACCCATGAATGGGTCACAGAGCAGACGCCCACGTTCTGTCCCCTCTGCCCTGACCCCGTCGACTGAGCTCCCGGTGCAAAGAACAGACAATAGACACTCCAGGGAAAACAGAGGAAATGGGAAGGGGATCTGTGGCCAGCACCCACGCCCACCCCACGCACCTCCTGCTGCTGCCTCCAGGCTCTTGGGGCCCTTCAGCCAGTGTGCTCTGGAGACAGCAGAGAACATCTGGCTGTAAAAGCATTATCTATACAGAGAGGACCTGAAACAGCCTGAAAGTTCCCCCACATGCCCATGGAGTTCGCACCAAATATTTTCAAAGAGCTCAAGACAAATAGGCAAGAGAGATCCCAGATCTGAAAGATCTTGTGGCCGAGGTTTAGGAGGACTCTGGGTGACTCTTGTGGACCTAGGGCACTGCACGGTGGTGCACGGTTCAGCCGACGCCAGTGCGACTAAGGAGAAACCCTAAGGACTGCCGTCCGTCCCCCAACTCTCTCTTCCTCGTCTCATGCTAATGCACCCTGAAAGCCCCCTGCATCTATATGAACACTCGAGGCTCGAGATCCCACAGCAATAATTCTCCATCCCAGAAGGGAGGCCACCGGGCTCCTCATAAACCCAGCTCCAGCCACGCATCCGTGTTTATCCAGCTTCCTTCACATTCTCTCAGGATCCAACTAAATCCCCTGCGTTGTAGGCACAAGTGCTTTCTTGTTCCATTCTTAGGAAGTAAGTAAAGACCAGGACAAGCTAGTCTGTGTAGTAGCCCCTGATGCATCAGGAGAGGGAGAAGGAAGTCTCCAGTGACCCTGGGCTCCTGATACACAACAAGAGCTCCCTTCTGAGTGCAGATAGCAAATCCAGAACCTGAGAAGGGCAGTGGGGAAGTTTGTCTTCCAAACTCTCCTCTCTCCTCAGCCCCTAGGTCGGCCCTTTCCCCATCTTAGGGGAGCTTAGTGCCCTTTCCTTCTTTCCTTCCGTGTCTTCTTACTATCCTCCCATTGCAACCTGAAACTCACTTACATTAAAGTGACTCAGAATAGTTTAAGGTTTAACTCCAACTCCTCTGTTCTCATGGCCATTCAGTTGTTAAATATACCTTCTGGCTCTCTCTCCCCTCTCCTTTCCATTACCTGGAAATGCTGTTCTCTGAATACTCCTTCTCCTCGGTCCAGGAACATGGTAGAATTGCACTTCTCCTCCTTCTTAAGGTTGGTCATGGCAGCCATGTCACTTGCTGGCCAGTGAAAGGTGGGCAGGAGTGACACATGTTGTTTCCAGTGGAAGCATTTGGTTGCAGTATGCGACACCGAAGCACTCTCTGCCTCCTGCCACTGGAACCGATGACATTCCAGATGGTGGAGGCTCTGTCAACCTGATTCCCAGAGTAAGAACCCCTAGTCAATGCACAATGGACATGTAATGGGAGCAAGAAATAAACATCTGTTAAACTAAGTCACAGGTTACTGCATTGTCATCCAACCCATCCCGACTCATACACCTGGGCTGCTGTTGGAGTTCAGGCTCTCATCACTTCTCAGCTGAGCTCTTAACACATGCTACTCAAAGTAGAGTCCACACACAGGTATCAATCCACAAACTATTGCTAGTCTGCAATGAAATAAGTACAGAAATTGAGAATAAACATTTAAAAATACTTATAACAATTAAAATAATTAATTTGACACGTTGAGTTTAATAATAAAATATTAGGGTTTGTAATCGCCCCATATCTTAGCATTGTGCCTTGCCTATCGGAGTGATAAAAAATATTTGGCGTATTAAATTGGTTCATTGTTTCATGATTAAGAAGTAGAACTACAGTAGGATCCCAAGCAACGGAAAACAGATCTGGGGGATATTTGAGGTGAAATCATCATTTATCAGTTCCTGGAATCTCTTTTTGCCAGGACATAATTTATCTCCAATAAGCAGAGAAACTTTATGAGCTCTTCCTCACTTACTATTAAACATTGTTTTAGGTTTGCCTCCAAAAGAGCATGCACATGAATGTATTTAGCCTCTGGAATAAAACTCCGTAAATATATTGCCTATGAATATGGTTTTCAGAATTACCCATAAACAACTTGACATTTTAATACATTTGTTCAAGGGTACAAAAGGATAATATAACTGATCCCTAAATCACTTCCTAACTCCCTCCAGGATTCAGTAATTTTTTTTTCCTCCCCAAGACTCTTTGGCACACATTAATGTATTTCTCTGCACCATACAAGAAAGAGGCAAGGTAATATTGTAAAAAGAATCAAAGTGCACTAGGTGT
>NW_012138969.1:2122263-2135772 GCF_000956105.1 Propithecus coquereli
AACCACATACACTTCATGCATCACATGACAAGCATGCCTCAATTCACGCTGACAATATGCTTTCAGAGTTTTGGCTAAGGAGAATTGTCTTTAGCTATGTGAGTTCCCTTAGGGTCATGTCTCATTAATCTTTGTGTCCCCAGCACTTAAAGGACATAGAAGCAGCCCAGTTGTTAGGGACTACATGATGTATCCCCCCAAATTCAGCCCTAACCCACAATGTGACTGGATTTGGAGATAGGGGCTTTAGGGAGATAATTAAGTGTAAATGATGTCATAGGGACGTGGCTGTAATCTGATAGGACTGGTGTCCTCCTAAGAAGACAAAGAGCCCCAGAGAGCATGCATTCACTTGCCCCCTCTCTCTCTTCTCTCCCTCCCACCTCTCCATGTACCACAGAGGAAAGCTCAGGTGAGGACACAGCCAGAGGGCTGCCATCTGCAAGCCAAGAAAAGAGCCCTCAAGAGCCCATGAGCCCCTTAATCTGGAACTTCTGACCTCCAGAACTGTGAGAAAATACATTTTTAAGCCACCTAGCATATGGTATTTTGTTATAGCTGCCTGAGTTAACCAAGATACCAGTTAATGTTGGAAGATGAATTAATAAATGAATGCACTTTCATAAAATAGTTTTAATATTACCTCCACTCAGTATCCTGAAGCCAATCTTTGACTTTGCTTAAACTGGTTTTGGAGGACATTTTCCAGAATCAGCTAAACATCATAATAGCACACCTACCCAACAGACATGTGATTTTTCCATTCTCTTTCCTTGTGAGCACAAGCAGTACTTATTCAAGGATCATTAAGGGGATTAGGCTGTGGGAATGAGAGAAAGGAACAGAACGGTTATTGGCCAGCAAGAAGGAAAATTGCACTGTGAATTGTTCAGAGGACAGCACATTATTCTGCCCGTGTAAATAGTCCAGGTGAAATCCAGCAGATGAATAAAGAGCTTCTGTATGGAACTATGAACCTTGGCAGGAACCACTGTGCTACGGGAGTGAAGAGGCCTCCCGCTGGGGGCTGCAATGGAAAAAGTGACCTCAGAGAGGAATTCAGAACAGAAATGCTCAGAAAGAGATGAAACACCACGAAGTTTTGGTTAAGTCATTTGGTTCCAGGCTTATAAAAATATAAAGCTGTTTCAGCCAAAAAAAAAAAAAAACGCAAATTATATGAACTTTGTAGATTACTCTTCTATTCTAACTTTGAATTCCAAAGTGCCTCTGTGTTCAGATTCTTTACAAGAGATCTATCGTGTTTAGAAACACATTCTTCTAAGGAGGCCCAGGCAGGAGAAGCAAAATACCTAATCTAGAGCCACCGGGCTTAGATTACTGAATGTTCCACTGAGCCACCCCAGCATAGAGGGCACGCTAATTAGGGACTCCAGAAAAGAAAGCACCAGAGAGAAATCTTTGCATGCCCTTTCCTTCTTTAGTGCCCCAGCTAGAGACGGTACCCCGTTTACAGAAATGTTTGTACAGGCATACCTTGGAGATAGTGTGGGCTCAGTTCCGGACCACTGTAATAAAGCAAGTCACTTAAATTTGTTTCCCAGTACATATAAAAGTTATACTTACACTAGACTGTAGTCTATTTAGTTGCAATATATCTTTGTACATACCTTAATTTAAAAATGCTTTATTGCTAAAAAAAATGCTAATGTTCATTAGCCTTCAGCAAGTTGGAATCTTTTTGCTGGTGGAGAGTCTTGCTTTGATGGCTGATGGCTGCTGATGGATCAGGGTGGAGGTTGGTGAAGGTTGGGGTGGATATGGTCATTCCTTAAAATAAGACAACAATGAAGTTTGCTATATCCATTGACTCTCGCTTTCATGAAAGAGTCCTCTGCAGCCCGTGATGCTGTTTGGTAACATTTTACCCACAGTAAAATTCTTTCTAAATTGGAGTCAATCTTCTCAAATCCTGCTGCTGCTTTATCAACTAGGTTTATGTCATATTCTAAACCCTTTGTTGTCATTTCCACAATGTTCACGGCATCTTCACCAGGACTCATGTAACCACTCTTTGCTCATCCATAAAAAACAACTCCTTAGCCATCCAAGTTTTATCATGAGATTGTGGCAATTCACTCACATCTTCGGGCTTTACTTCCAATTCTATTAACAGTCCTCTTGCTATTTCCACCACATCTGCGGTTAGTTCCTCCAGCGAAGTCTTTAATCCTCACTGTCATCCATGAGGGTTGGAATCAACCTCTTCCAAACTCCTGTTAATGTTGATATTTTGACCTCTTCCCATGAATCATGACTGTTCTTAATGGCATCTAGAATAGTGAATTCTTTCCAGGTTTCCAATCTACTTTGTCCAGATCCATCAGAGGAATCAATATCTACGGCAGCTAAAGCCTTACAAAATGTATTTCTGAAATAATAAGACTGGAAAGAAAAATTACTCCTTAATCTATGTGCTAAAGAATGGATGTTGTGTTAGCAGGCATGAAAACATGTATCTCCTTGTACATCTCCATCAGAACTCTCGTGTGACCAGGTGCATTGTCAGTGAGCAGTAATATTTTGAAAAGAACCTTTTTCCCAAACAGTTGGTCTTAACAGTGGGCTTAAAATATTCAGTAAACCAGACATGCTGTCATCCAGCTTTATTGTTCCATTTATAGAGCATAGGCGGAGATTTAGCAGAATTTTTAAGGACCCTAGGATTTGGGGAATGGTAAATGAGCATTGGCTTCAACATAAAGTCACCAGCTGCCTTAGCCCATAACAAGAGTCAGTCTGTCCTCTGAAGCTTTAAAGGTAGGCATTGACTTCTACTCTCTAGCTGCAAAAGTCCTAGATAACATCTTCTTTTAATATAAGGCTGTTTTGTCTACATTGAAAATCTGTTGTTTAACAGTGTAGCCACCTCTATCAATTATCTTAGCCAGATCTTCTAGCAAATTTGCTGCGGCTTCCACCTAAAGCACCTCTTCACCTTGTACTTTAATGTTATAGAAACGGCTTCTTTCCTTAAACCCCATGAACCAACCTCTGCTACCTTCAAAGTTTTCTTCTGCAGCTTCCTCTCCTCCCTCAGCCTTCACAGAATTAAAGAGAGTTCGGGCCTTGCTCTGGATTTGGCTTTGCCTTAAGGGCATGTTGTGGCCGGTTTGATCTTCTATCCAGGTCACTAAAACTTTCTCCATATCAGCAATATGGCTGTTTCCCTTTCTTATCATTCTTGTGTTTACTGGAGTAGCAATTTTAATTTCCTTCAATAACTTTTCTTTTGCAGTCACAATTTGGCTGTTTGGTGCAAGAAGCCTAGCTTTTGGCCTGTCTCAGCTTTTGGCATGCCTTCCTCACTAAGCATGAACATCTCCAGCTTTTCATTTAAAGTGAAAGACCTGTGACTCTTCCTTTTGCTTGAAGGCTTAATGGCCACCATAGGGTTATTAATTGGCCTAATTTCAACATTGTTGTGTCTCAAAGAACAGGAAGGTTCAAGGAGAAGGAGAGAGACAGGGCAAAGGATAGTTGGAGCAGTCAGAACACACATGTCAATTAAGTTTGCTGTCTTATACAGGCACGGCTCCCTGGCATCTCAACACAATTATAATAGTAACATCAAATATCAATAATCACACATCACTATAGCAGATACAGTCATCATGAAAAAGTCTGCAATATTGCAAGAATTACCAAACTGTGACAGAGAGACATGAAGTGAGCGCATGCTGTTGGAAAAAATGGCATCCATAGACTTGCTAGATACAGGGTTGCAACAAATCTTCAATTTGTGAAAACCACAATATCTGCAAAGCACAACAAAGTGCAAGGAAATGAGGCAAACCTGTATGTACTACAGCAGCAATTTATGGCTTTCACTACTAATATGTAGCCAGTACAGTGAGACTTTCAGAGCTGGGGTCTCTTTCTATGTGATTGGATTTCGAAATTTATTTAATAAATTAGGCTTTCACAAGGAAAAAAATGAAATAGCATAATTTCAGATAGATAAGAACAAAACCATAGTCTATTAAAAAATACGCCACCCCACCCACCCCTGCCCCAAACAAGCTTTTAAATATAGATCTACACTTTGAGCAACGCATGAATCAAGTCACATATTTAATGTCAGCAGAGTGTAATTTCAGACGCATGCCAGAAAGAAAAAGGGGGTGTGCACAAATAAAACTTATTTATATTTTTATTTATGCTATTTTCCACGGATTGAAAATAAATTTTCAAGAGTACCATTTCTCGAGCTAATCAACTCCTAGTTTCTAAAAATGTTGTGGTTATCTAGCAGTGCCCTCTGGTGTCGAAATGGATTATTTTTGTTTGCCTCAAGGCAAAAAGTAAGCCACTCTATAATCAGACAAGTCTATAGTCAGCATTCGTTCATTTGCCAAATATTTATTGAGTAACTACTATATGCCAGTTACTTGTGGAAAGTGATAGGATGGAAAGATTATTAAACAAAATCTTGTTTCTTAAGAACAAATTTTTGTTCTTAAGGAGCCAGTAGTCTAAGAAGGGAGAAGATGTAAACTCAATTACAAAATTACTTAAACAAATCACTTTCTTAGTTTTTTACTAAAATGAGACAGACACAGCTAGGTTGCCTCCCTTTCCAAACTGTTCTCAACTATGATTCATGTTAGCAGGTATCTGGCTGGCTTTGGACACAACACCTTTGGTCAAGTACACAGGGAACATTCTGAAATAAACATCCCAGGACATACAGTGAGATTGAGTCCTAGTGTTAAAGATTTAAGGAAGTGCTTTTCACAGTCAACGCCCAAACACACTCCTGGTTTTGTAGTCATTTAGGGACACACTGGTTACCAGATCTGACACACAAATCTGACATTCATTAAGCCTTACGTTTCTCTCTGAAAATGCTCTTTTTCTAGTACTGTGATGAAAGGCCTCGAGATGAATCCAACAAAAAACCTTAAGACATCAAGAGACCCTAAGAATTTATCATAAACTGTTTTAGGATTCTTAGATCTGCAAATTGGTCACTAGAGTCACGGAAACCATATTGTTCTGAATAGGTGCATCTTCGAGTCTTCTGGAGAAACAGAGGAAGCCTGAAGGAAGTGCAGAGACCTTCCATCAAGAATAAAAGCAAAATTCAAATGCTGTCAAAGGAGTCAAGAATGACTACAGACCAAGAATAATGCTTCATGCCACTTTGTAATGTTACTTTTTTTTGTCATTTTTCCATTCTTGTTACTGCTGTTTCCTAATCAGCCATGAAACCAGAGTATATAGGTGGGATCTGTGACTTGCTTCTAACCAATAGAATATGGCAAAGGTGACAAGATGTGTATGATTACATTACTTAAGATTACTCTCTCCCTTGCTGGCTTGGAGAAAGCAACCCGTTGTGTTGGGAAGGTCCATGTGGCAAAGAGCTGAGGGTGGCCTCCCACCAACAGCCTGTTAGGAATTGAGCCCTCTCAAGGAACTGAAGGCTGCTAATAACCACATGGGTGAGAAAGCAGACCCTTCCCCAGTCAAGCCTCAGAGGAGACTGCAGCCCAGGACAACACCTTGACTGCAGCCTTACAGAAGACTCAACTAATTTGTGCTTAGACTCCTTACACACAAAAACTACGAGATAATAAATGTGTGCTGTTTTAAGTTGCTAAGTTTGTGTAATATTATTATGCAATGACAGATAATATAAATTTCAAGACACATTTTAAGATGTTTTTATTATAAAAGTCATACAAAAACTGAAATATTGAGGAAAGACAAAATCATCCGCTTACTGCCCTGCCATCCCTCTATACGCAGTTAGTAGTTTACTTTGATTTACTTTGTCATCTTTTTATTACATGCATGTCGTGTTATTTGCAGCCATGATTACACCCATTCATATACTTTTGTATCTTGCAATTTTTATGTAATATAACATTTTCTCATGTATTTAATATTATTCATTACTAATTTTTCAGGAATATATATTGTGCTATTCATATGTATCTGTTTATTGAGTATTTCCTAGACCAGAGGATGGCAAATTATGGTCCCACATTTGTAAATAAAGTTTTATTGGAACACAGCCAAGGCTATTTGTTTATATAGTGTCTACGGCTGCTCTTGTGCTACAACCAGCAGTGTTGACAAGTTATGACAGGGACAGGAAGGCCTGCAAGGCCTAAAGTATTTACTTCCTCGCCCTCTATAGAAAAAGTTTGCTGAGCCCTGTCCTAAACTTTTATGTGGTTTATGATTTGAGCTATTAAAAGTAATGCCATTTGAAACATCTTTAGACATAAAATTTTTATACTTTGGACAACTTAATTGGAAGATATTAACAAAAGTAGAATAAATGGGTCTAATTAATAAAAACATTTTTAAGGCTGATAGTGTCCTACACTATCTTTCTTGTAATATTTAGCTATAATAAAGGTGGTGATGATAAGAATGGAAAGGAATACCTAATACTCGTGTAGACAGCACTTCTCTGGTCCCTATTATTCTCGACACATAAGTTTACACTCTGAATGAACATATTTTTAGTTTTGATTTAAAGTCAACCAAAGAGGGAAGTAACAATAATTGCAACAGGAAGACCAAATGAAAGAAATCTTTTACTTTCTATTGGGGATGAAAAAGCAGGTGGAGATAAATTCTCCACGTGTCAAGGTGTGTATGAAATGCCATTCCAAGCTAGCTGCAGCGGCCAAAAGGCACTGGGAGAGATGAGTAAGAGAAAGAGGTGGCGGTCTCCAAAACGAGCTAGCAGTGGCAGCAATGAACAAAGGCAGCTACGGGTGTGGGATGACAGAAGCAGCATACGGGTTCCACCCCCTTGAACACATCCTAGGCATAGACCTGTATACAACTGTAATTAAACTGTCTCTAGATAAGAAAGTTCTAAGAGCAACTACCTTTATTTTTTAAGGAAAAAAATTCTTCTATCTGGGGAAGTTTTATTCTTCAGAAAGAAACTCTTACGGAAGTGGAAAGTCAATCTTGACGAGTCGACCTAAGTCAACCCTGACTATCTGAAGTGAAAGATGAAGCACACTGATCAGTCTCAAATCCAATCTCGTATGAATAAAATATGTATCGTGAAGTACAGATGTCATCTTCTTAGGGAAATATTCTGCAATATATAAAAAAGAAAAGATCAGGATGAACCTTTTCCACAATAAATGGAATTTAAAAACAAAATTATAGAGATATTTAATGTAATTATCCCAATTATGCCAACAATGTATGTAAAGAAATCATAATATAACACATTTATTTTATTAAAATGTTCCTGTCAAAATGTCAACCAATTTAACACTTCCTAAAGAAGTGTTTTTTTAGTTAAAACTATTATTAGCCTTTTCATTCCACCTCAGTTACTGACTAAGTAATTAAATGCATGATGATTTCATGAAATACTCTGGGAAACTATGAAATTGTCCATAAAGTAAGGAAATCAAATTATTTTTGCAAAAGTAACTAGGAACACGTTACTTTGAAAAAAAGACAGCCAGTTTTCTGAGGTGTAAAAGTCAAACCATTTTTTTCTTGAACTTGTCCTATGGCAAAGGAAGCGGCAGTTCTATGAATAGCTTGATTCACACTTAAAATCACATTATAATTTTCCTCTTTTTTCACTGGTTACTGTCAGTTACCTCAAAACTGACCTGAGGGTCTGGCAGCATAAATCCATCGGTAAGTTTATAATAGACTATTGTAGAATCAGACTCCACTATGGCCAAAGTGAAAGACATTGGCAAATCTGGATCACCCTGCAATTTTCGCGATGCCTTCAAGATCTCCCTTATCCTGAAAATAAAGTCACAATACATTTAGGATTCACAGTCACTCGATGATAAGATCAAATATTGTAAAATCTTGAGAAAGAGGCAGGCAATTATATTTATCCATAATGCTGACTCAGGAAATGTCTGAAGGTTCAAATATAAACATTTAAAGCTATCTTCTTACATAGAAAATCCTGGAAATAAGAGCTATCTATTGACTTTCAATCTTTCTCAAAAACATTCACCCATCTCTCCTGATCCTCATATCTGAGAGAACCAGGCTGTATTTAGGAACATATAAAATGGTATATCACTAGTACTTGCTGCATCTAAATTGGCTAAGGACGCTTGTTCATTTTCCAATTTTCTAACATGGTATCTTACAGTAGAACAATTTGGTATTCACGTTTGTTATTTTAAAAAATAGACTATCATAAACATTTTCCCCATGTTTTTATATGGGGTTAATAACTGCTACCTTTAAATGGCTATATAATATTCCACTGACCATACTTTACCAAATCATTCCCACATTATCATAAGGTTCTTTAAGGTTTTTTTTGGGGGGGACGGTCAAGAGAGAGTGATGCCAATAAAGATAAGTTGCAATGATTATCTTTCTGTATGTACCTGTTTCACTTTAAATATTTCTGTTAAGTTCTTCCAGTATGAGAATTCTTAGATCTGAGTAGAGATATTTTTATGGTTCTCAATACGTATTCTGATACAATAAAAGCTAAGAGAAAAATATATAGAGAAACAAAACCTTTCTTTAAAAAAAATTTCTGGTAATGTTAGGATTTTGGTTTGTTTGGTGTGGAAAATAATCTACCAAATCTAGTATCTAGGTCTTCAAAGCACTATTAGCTTTTGCTTATCATAACTGAAAATCCTATTACCTACTCAATGAAGCATGTGTTCAATAACTCAGTAAAATGTAACCTCCTGAGGAGCTTTCTTATAAAAAGCAAATAAAAAATGATTAGTTGTTTTTTTAATTAAGCCAACCAATTCTCCAGAAACTGAAAAGAGATTACTAGTATATTAACATTCTACCAGTGAACACATAAATAACACTATATTCTCTTAGCAAAAGAGTAATCTGTTCCCTTAGGTTCTACTTCTCAACTCAATGTGAAAATGCTTATGGTCACGCTTTACCCATCCTATTAGCTATTGAATCTAAAAAGCCTCTGCTCTGAAATATTCTTACAATAATTATAATGCTTTTTATCTGTAGTAGAGACTGGAGATATTAAGAGTGATTTAAACCAGCAATAAACTTCTGGAAAAGCTGAAACTAAATTGTCCTTGTTAAAATATCACTGAATCACTGCACAATGTGTTATAGAGTGGTAACTGCTTTGTTTAAACAGTAGTCATAAAAGGCTGCTTCCCTACTACCTATCATTTAAGTTTCCACATGAATATAACGATTTGAAAAGAGAATGAGTTTCTATGTTTGTTTCCTCATATTGAAACCAATCCTAAAATGACTTTGAAAGAGTTAAGTCAACAATATGGTAAATACTCAGTTTTCAAGCATAACTGTCAAGCAACATTTACTGGGTAAATAAAGTATGTCTACCTGGAAAAATCTTAATTCCTTTTCAAGAGTCAGCAAAGCATCATTTTCTCTCTTAAGTCTTCCTTATCACCTTTCCCCAACTTCCAGGCAAAGTTACATATCTTACCCCACAACGGTACCTTGTGCAAACCTACAACACTCGGATCACTATGTTATATTTACATGTCTAAGTGTCTTTTCTCCACTGGATTATAACCATTTTCAGGGTGAAAACTTAAAAAAAAATTTATTAATGCCCAATATATAGTAGAGTACTTGGGCAAAATGAATGAGACTTTCTTAATAACGGAGTCCATATGGCTACAACTAACCCTTTTAGGTATATAAACTCTAAAATATGTTTCTGACAAATATTTTTCTAAAATTTATTACACAACTCTATTGTACTAAGCAAAAGTTCAACTTGTCTTGACAGCTCAAGATCATCATTTTTGGTACTTATTATTGTAGATACATTGGCAGACTATATGGCACTTGGGACTAAAGTAGACCCTGGAACTTAATTTCTTAAAAGTATCTGCTATTTGCCTGCTTTTTATTAAACTGTTTTATCATTTGTCTCATACCAGGTAAACCACAGTCACCTGTTCTTTTATGGTCCATGAGTCAAGAATGGTCTTTACATCTTTAAATGGCACATTTTTAATGGTCATAGAAGTACCCACGTATAGCCTCAATTTTGCCACTTGGTCCACAAAGCCTAAAATATTTACTATTTGGCCCTTTAAGAAAAGGTTTGCTGACTCCTACTCTATACCATGAAAAGGGGTTAAGAATAAGAATTATAAGACATGATCATCAGGGCAGTGTACTTTTTTTCCTCTCAAACTTGTTGATTCAAAAATCAATGCAGGAGATATATATCATGTCTTTTTTTCCCTCTGATCCTCCTTCACCACCTTCTTTTGGTAATAAATAGACATTTTCTAGTGTACCATTTTAATTTCTTTCTTGTTTTTTTACCATAGTTTTTGAGTTTCTTAGTGATGGCACTAGAAATTACTATTTCATCTTAATTTATGACAATTTTTTTTTTTTTTAGACAGTCTCATTCTGTCTCCTGGGCTACAGTGCAGTGGCATCAGCATAGCTCTCTGCAACTTCCAACTCCTAGGCTAAAGTAATCCTCCTGCCCCGTGCCCAGTTAATTTTTTCTATTTTTAGTAGAAACGGGGTCTCACTCTTGCTCAGGCTGGTCTCAAACTCCTGACCTGCAGCGATCCTCCCACCTCGGCCTCCCAGAGTGTTAGGATTACAGGCGTGAGCCCTCGCACCCAGCCAATCATAATTTCTCTCACATTAATACTAACCTGATTCTACCAAAACATAGAAACTGCTCCAATATAGCTTTAGTCCTTTCTCCTTTGTGCTACTATTGTTGCATATGTTGATATATTATAAACCCAACAATACAGTGTTTTACTTATTGCTGTATACAATTTTATGTCTTTTTAAAGGGGGAGAAAGGAGAAAAATATATTAGAGTCTTTTATATTAACATATTTAATATTTCTGGTATGCTTCATTTCTTCACATTAATCTCTATTGTCATTTCCTTATCCAATATAGTGCCATTCCCTCTCCCAACCTTTGTGTTAATAACGTCATATGTGTTACTTCTTAATATACTATAAGCCTGGTCAGTTGATTTTTGACAAAGTTACAAAAGTAATTCAATAGAGAAAGTCTTTTGAACAAACGGTGCTGTAAAATGAAGACCGTATACCTCTATGTCTACACAAAGGGTCACTGTAAGACTCAAGAAAGTGGCACATACGCAAGGGCTTTGTAACCTGTCAAGCAGTCGCCGAATACAGGTATTATTACATAGTACTTATTCCAGCTTTACCATCTTGCAATTGGGACAAAATGTTTGTATTCACCTCTGCCTCCATGATTATTGCTAAAAACAAATACTAACCCAAACATACAAAGGTACATTGTGCCATTAGTGGAAACACAGGAAACGTTCATTTTCTGAAATAGATAGCTTGAATCCCAGAAATCAACTTAGTCCTTAAAAAATAATTTCCACCAATGTTAAATTGCATTACAATTAGCTAGATTCCTATTCATAAGAACAGTTTACTTTAGAGAGAGATATTCAAATAAAGCAACCATAGATATTAATCAGAAACTTCATTACTCAGCACTGACAGGAAGTGACACCCTGATAAAAGATAGCAAACTCCAATTACTTCATCAATGCAAATCTTTTAGTGTAACTAAGTATTTTCCTTCTTCAAAAGTGGCAAACCACTATCTAAACTATCAAGCATAGAAAAAAATCAATTTTTATAGGCTATCCATCTTGAATCACTCTTTTTCTACAAAGATGGAAAAAAGAAACTGATCAGGGATCAACTAAAATTTTAATTTATCTTTATCTTTTGTTGTCAGTTTGATCAGTTATTTCCCAGTATGCAATATATACATAAAACACAGTATATAATGCTCATAAAGCCACTGCATTGCCACAAACTAGAGACAAATTTCTCTAAACATACGCATTTTGTTAATTGACTCATGAATTGATGGGCATTCGGGTTGATTCCACATGAGCCATGAAGAAGGATGACTTAATGTCTTTTGCAACAATATGGATTGGAACTGAAGACCACCATCCTAAGTGAAGTATCTAAAGAATGGAAAAACAAACACCACGTGTACTCACTAGTAAATCTGAACTAACCGATGAGCACACATGTGCACAGAGGGAAGTAAAACTCAATGGAAATCAAGCAGGGGGAGAGGGGAGGAGGGGATGGACAAAAACCTACCTAACAGGTACAGTGTTAGGGCACACTTATAACCTTGACTCAAGCGTTACAAAAGTGATCCTTGTAACCAAAAACATTTGTACCCCCATAATACTTGGAAATTAAAAAAAAAAATTTCTCTAAACATCCTTTACTGGAAGACTGATGAGAATGGGACACAGATGAGAAGGAAACTTATTAAGACAACATTTATACATTTTCAGTTTCTCTAAATATACTGTTTAAATCAGAAGGTGTTTTAGTATGTGTATGTGTACTTGTGTGTGTGGTTTTTTTTCCTAAGGTAAACTGTATAGGAATTCTAGCCCCTATACTGAAATTTAGGATAGAAATTTCCACCTCATTCATTGCTCTTTTTTCACTCTCCATTGATATCTGTTTCCAGAGTTCTTTACTATAAACAGCAAAACATTTTCATACTTACCCAAAACACCCCTGCAGGAAACCCTAATGTTTGAAAATTAACTCAGAGTTGTAAAGGGGGTTTTGTTTTCAGAGTTGAGTGAAATCACTGTCAAAATGAAATGGAAATTCCCATCTCTGAGCTCTTATTTATCCTACGCGGTGGTCCGGGTAGAGGGAACTACCAATGAATCTTCTCAGTCATAACATAATAAAATAGTTTATCTGCCTCATTACTCAATGTACACTCAGGAAGTCTTACCAAGTTTCTTGTTCAGGATCTCTGCTGGTCTGCTTTTAACATATGTTTAAAATAAAGCCATCATCTTTCCTCATTTGAGACCTTTCCTTTATAGGATAATGCATAAACTCCTAAAAAATGTTCACTCATCTTTAAGTCAACAAATTGTGCTTTTCAGTCTATTAATAATAATAACAGCGACAAAAGGTTCCGAAGATCTATTTAAAAATTCACACGTGACTGTAAAGATGCCATGAATAGTAAAGCCTCACCAGAATACCATAATCTCACTTAATTTCTAACAAGCTTACAGCTTGAAATCTTAACTTAGAAAACACAGAACAATGTTTCCTAATATGTATAATTTTTAATAGTTCAGTTCTTTGGAAAAATATTGTGGAGATGTTTCATCACATGAATCTAAAATAATAAAGTAGATAATAAAATTCTTTAAAGTTCATATTTGATAGAAGCCTACATATGAAAAACATAACCTATGTATTAATAATAAGAGTTTCAAGTTTTCAACTCAGTTATATCTCACGGGGAAAATCCCACCGAAAGAAAGATGTATCAGTAATGATCATAGCTATTGATCGACAGTAAGAAAATTTGATGTTCAGAACAGGTTTTTTTCTCATAACTATTTATGGAAAAGTTCTGTATACTGACGAAAGAGTGATTCCAAAGCTTAATAGAGTTAATTTGAAAACAAGCCTGAAGCAAATACACAGTTAACACTACTTGGAT
>NW_012138969.1:2135822-2138018 GCF_000956105.1 Propithecus coquereli
TGATCCTCCTTCACCACCTTCTTTTGGTAATAAATAGACATTTTCTAGTGTACCATTTTAATTTCTTTCTTGTTTTTTTACCATAGTTTTTGAGTTTCTTAGTGATGGCACTAGAAATTACTATTTCATCTTAATTTATGACAATTTTTTTTTTTTTTAGACAGTCTCATTCTGTCTCCTGGGCTACAGTGCAGTGGCATCAGCATAGCTCTCTGCAACTTCCAACTCCTAGGCTAAAGTAATCCTCCTGCCCCGTGCCCAGTTAATTTTTTCTATTTTTAGTAGAAACGGGGTCTCACTCTTGCTCAGGCTGGTCTCAAACTCCTGACCTGCAGCGATCCTCCCACCTCGGCCTCCCAGAGTGTTAGGATTACAGGCGTGAGCCCTCGCACCCAGCCAATCATAATTTCTCTCACATTAATACTAACCTGATTCTACCAAAACATAGAAACTGCTCCAATATAGCTTTAGTCCTTTCTCTCTCCTTTGTGCTACTATTGTTGCATATGTTGATATATTATAAACCCAACAATACAGTGTTTTACTTATTGCTGTATACAATTTTATGTCTTTTTAAAGGGGGAGAAAGGAGAAAAATATATTAGAGTCTTTTATATTAACATATTTAATATTTCTGGTATGCTTCATTTCTTCACATTAATCTCTATTGTCATTTCCTTATCCAATATAGTGCCATTCCCTCTCCCAACCTTTGTGTTAATAACGTCATATGTGTTACTTCTTAATATACTATAAGCCTGGTCAGTTGATTTTTGACAAAGTTACAAAAGTAATTCAATAGAGAAAGTCTTTTGAACAAACGGTGCTGTAAAATGAAGACCGTATACCTCTATGTCTACACAAAGGGTCACTGTAAGACTCAAGAAAGTGGCACATACGCAAGGGCTTTGTAACCTGTCAAGCAGTCGCCGAATACAGGTATTATTACATAGTACTTATTCCAGCTTTACCATCTTGCAATTGGGACAAAATGTTTGTATTCACCTCTGCCTCCATGATTATTGCTAAAAACAAATACTAACCCAAACATACAAAGGTACATTGTGCCATTAGTGGAAACACAGGAAACGTTCATTTTCTGAAATAGATAGCTTGAATCCCAGAAATCAACTTAGTCCTTAAAAAATAATTTCCACCAATGTTAAATTGCATTACAATTAGCTAGATTCCTATTCATAAGAACAGTTTACTTTAGAGAGAGATATTCAAATAAAGCAACCATAGATATTAATCAGAAACTTCATTACTCAGCACTGACAGGAAGTGACACCCTGATAAAAGATAGCAAACTCCAATTACTTCATCAATGCAAATCTTTTAGTGTAACTAAGTATTTTCCTTCTTCAAAAGTGGCAAACCACTATCTAAACTATCAAGCATAGAAAAAAATCAATTTTTATAGGCTATCCATCTTGAATCACTCTTTTTCTACAAAGATGGAAAAAAGAAACTGATCAGGGATCAACTAAAATTTTAATTTATCTTTATCTTTTGTTGTCAGTTTGATCAGTTATTTCCCAGTATGCAATATATACATAAAACACAGTAT
Organism: Propithecus coquereli; assembly: GCF_000956105.1. Lineage (NCBI taxonomy): Eukaryota > Metazoa > Chordata > Mammalia > Primates > Indriidae > Propithecus > Propithecus coquereli. The sequence continues at coordinate 2,137,393 of NW_012138969.1, forward strand.
ATAATGCTCATAAAGCCACTGCATTGCCACAAACTAGAGACAAATTTCTCTAAACATACGCATTTTGTTAATTGACTCATGAATTGATGGGCATTCGGGTTGATTCCACATGAGCCATGAAGAAGGATGACTTAATGTCTTTTGCAACAATATGGATTGGAACTGAAGACCACCATCCTAAGTGAAGTATCTAAAGAATGGAAAAACAAACACCACGTGTACTCACTAGTAAATCTGAACTAACCGATGAGCACACATGTGCACAGAGGGAAGTAAAACTCAATGGAAATCAAGCAGGGGGAGAGGGGAGGAGGGGATGGACAAAAACCTACCTAACAGGTACAGTGTTAGGGCACACTTATAACCTTGACTCAAGCGTTACAAAAGTGATCCTTGTAACCAAAAACATTTGTACCCCCATAATACTTGGAAATTAAAAAAAAAAATTTCTCTAAACATCCTTTACTGGAAGACTGATGAGAATGGGACACAGATGAGAAGGAAACTTATTAAGACAACATTTATACATTTTCAGTTTCTCTAAATATACTGTTTAAATCAGAAGGTGTTTTAGTATGTGTATGTGTACTTGTGTGTGTGGTTTTTTTTCCTAAGGTAAACTGTAT
>NW_012138969.1:2147573-2149559 GCF_000956105.1 Propithecus coquereli
TTAAACCTCAGCTTTTCATATGTAAAATAAGGTTAAAACAAATATCCCATGTACCACTTGGGATTTTAGTGCTAATGAAAGTATACTTGTGAAAGTACTTTGAAATACTCTAACATTGTCTACAAATGCAAAGTACTCTTATACCACACAGAATCATCGATAGTGTCACCTCCCTGCTCAAAGCCCTTCAATACCATCCACTTAGCAGTAATTTTTAAAGTGTTCTTTCTGGAAACGGAGGGCTCAATAGACATGCTTCAGGGACAGGGAATCATGTACAGTTGTGCAGATCATGCTTTGCACAGGGTGTGTGGCACAACTAGGTTTGAAATCTGCCCTTCACTGTTTGCCAACCAGTGAATTCTAGTGAAGAGGCTTTCATCTTTGCTATGCCCAGAGGATGCACTTTTTTCTAATTTGTTCAAAGGCACTCTGTGCTAACCGTAGCCCTGTCTCAAAGGTTCTCAATAAATTAAGTATCTTCTTCTTCCCAAACAATAAAGACATAACCTGTCTGAAAATCTTCAAAGTTAAGACAAACCACAGACAAACACATCTTATATTTGTATTTCCTTGATTTACAAATAGATTTGGGCATTTGAGTTCCTCTTCTGTGAATTGCCTGTTCATATTCTTTGTCCGTGTTTCCCATCATGTTGTTTTTCTCTTCAGTCACAGAAGCTATTTATATATCCTGAATTAATCTTTGTCAGTTATACACATGGTATAGCCCTTCTCCTGGTCTGTGAACACTTATATATTGCCAGTAGGAGTGTAAGCTGATAATCCTTGTGAAAACAATTCAGCAGTTTTTGCTTTACTTTAAAAGTAAAGATGAAGTTTATACATTTATCTTAACTGGTTGTCTTTAATTAACCAATAAATTAACCAGTAAAGACAAATTCTAGTTTAATTAACCAGTAAAGATAAAGGTGTAAATGCCGTATGTCCCAGCCATTCCTCCTCTAGGCGTCTTCCTTAGGGAAACTCTCATACACAAGTACAAAGAGATACTTACAAGGCTGTTCATTAGCGTACTATTTGTAATAGTAAAAAAGTAAAAACAGTGATGGCCTTCATAATCCAAATAACTTCTCACACATCATTTCCCATCCTTCCCCTCTCTTCTCCTGAGTTCTACTCATTCATTTATTCATTTACTGCCTTAGGGAATATTACTAAACATGTACTCTGACTAGATACCATGCTAGGCAGGCTGTCATGTTTAACTATTTGTAGTTGTCCCACTGAACTATGGTTTCAGAACACTCTTCCTGTCCTTCCTCTGGATCTTGGCACAACTTTGTACACGTCCCTGTTAAAGTACTTGTCAGTACTCCATTATCCTGTTATTTAATTACTTAGCAAAAAGTGAAGGCAGTCCCAAATCACACATTTGATTAAATATCTGAACAAAGGACAACTCTGTTTTTACTTGATCCCATCCAATAATTACAAAAAAAAAAAAAAATTTATTTTCCAAGTAAACATTCAGTGCTAGAATATTACTTTCATGAGCATGTCTTGTTCAACTGGGTATCCTCAGCACTTAGATTATTGCCTGACACATAAGAGTCACTCAAAAAACGCTTGTTAAAACCAAAAAGCCCAAGCAATATAATCTAACAAATAATATTTAAAAGTGAACACACAATGACTTATTTGTGTAGCTGCTTTATTATTGAATAAATAAAAATTGTTTGCCCTCTTAAATAAAAAAATGTATTTTCTTTCATGGTGAGTTACCCAGCCAAATACTTTCAGGACATGTCTCAATGAATATCTTCTCTATACAAGGCTACCAAAGACTCAAAGTCAATAATTTTCTTCTCTGTGTTACTAATGTAGGAAAATTCCTACATTAACCACAGAAGTCTGAAATTGTAGCACCACTGTTAGATATATAACATTTTATATTATAAAGTATACTGGAAGTAAAAATAGATAAAAGTATGCCTACCATCTAAAAATATTGCTCCTGTTAAA
>NW_012138969.1:2149609-2154534 GCF_000956105.1 Propithecus coquereli
TTAAAAAAAAAAAACAAAAACAAAAACTCCAAGGTTTTTGGCCTGAGCTTCAGAATGAACAGAGTTGCCATTTACTGACATGGGGAAAACTGCAGAAGGAACAAGTACGGGGGGCAAATCAGAAGTTGTTTTTGGACATGCTAATTTGACATGCCTTTTAGATCTTAGTGGAGATGTCAAGTGGGCAATTAAATATAAGAGTCTAAAGTTCATGGTAGAGATTGAGGTGGGGATATAAATTTGGGAGTCATCGGTATATGGATGATATTTAAAACTGTGGAACCAGATGAGGCTGTTAGGGAGTGACCATAATGAAGAGAAAAGCTCAGAGAACTGAAGCTCGAGAGCATTTTAACATTTAGAGGCCAGAAACAGGAAAAGGTTCAGCAAAGGAGGCTAAGAAATGGCAAGTAACGGGAGGGTTACTTAAATCCTCAAATCCCCACATTAGGCTCTTGCAGTCATAGCCGATCATCTCCTGTATCTTCACAGATTTGTACATTTGAACTGGTATCCAATACAGAAAATAGAAACAAGCATTACAATTCCTAATATTCTGATTCCTCAAATAATTTTCCCACTTTTGTTTCAGGATATACCAGAGTTTCCTAAAGACTCTGTAGTGGCAAAATTCTGGATTTAGCTTTCTCTTACCTTTGAATTCCTTAATTACTTGAATTCCTTCATCCTTAATAGGTTGCTTCTCCTGAACAATTGGTTCCCAGGAGAAGGATTCCTTTTCTCATATTTTTTCTCTGCCTCTCATTTCCTTCCCTCCTCCTTCTGTCATTCCCATCCCTCTCACATCACATATATTCTCTCTCCCTCTCTCTTTTTTGTGCACCCACACCCCTCCCTCCCAACCCAGGGCATTCTCACCAGGGCAGGCAGGCACTCCCTCAGCCATTACTACATACCCACTCATAATGAACTATTTGCAATCTTCACGCTGTCTCAGTCCTCAATACCTTGCTTATGTTATTACTTTTGCCAGAGGCATCCGTTCCCATCCCTGTTCCATATTAAAAGCCTATGCATATTTCAAAACTCTTGTCTTCCAGGAAGTTTTTCCAACCTCTCCCACCTCTTATGCCACCAGTTGAGGTTAGGTCTCCTCCCTCTGTGGTCTTCCTCAGGGCCAGAACATATCTGTCATTATGTTTATCACACCGGATGTCAATGTCTGTCCACCTCAGTTCTTGACCGTGAGCATCTTGTGGGCAAGGTCTGTGATGTTTTGTACTTGTTGAGTGCAGGGAGCCAATAAATAAATGAGCAACTTAGAAAATACTGGAGTAATCTACAATTTATCTTTTTATCCTATCCCAAAACCAAAATATTGCCTCTAGTCTACGATTATATTTATCTTCGTTTATATGCATTATATTTAAAGAAAAAGTATAACTATATACCTTTGTAACATTTTTAGCAAAAGGTATATTATTTTAGTATAAGAACACTAAACAAAATTTTAATTTTCCCTATATATCTCAGTGGTTTAAAATATTGGCTCTTTTTCTTCTCCTCATAAAAACATTAAAGCAATGGATTTAAAAATAAATAATTGGTCCATTATATCATCTGGGGTTTACTGCTGTGATAACGCAAATAGCTAATGAAATATTTTTAAAGTAATTATATCCCTTAAAAAAAGAAAAAATACTATTGACAGTATTTGAAAGCTATATTGGGAGAAATTAATTCTGACAAAGAAAAAAGAACTGCAGTTCATTGAATTCAATGTAAGAAGAAAGGAAAGTGCATTCTTTTGAAAACAACACTGTGGGAAATTGGATAGGATATGCATTTATAAGCTAAGCATCACATTAAGCTGAGCATCGCAGGCTAGGAATCCTACCTTTGGCTCTGACACTCATTTCTTATGTGCACTGAATTGTTTTCACCTTCCTTAAGGCATAAATTCCTTTAATTGTACAAGAATCTTGCCAAAAGAGTCTTGATCAAACCAACTTACAAAAGTCCTTGTACTTTTAGCTTTATGGTAGCTGAACTAGCAGAGGAGCATTTTGGTACACGGAAAGTTTATGTCTTTTTCTAAATTTCTAAAGTAATATTCAGATTGGAAGATGTCAAGGAAGAGAAAATTTGAAACACTTCTCTCTCAGATAAAATGGCTGAGTATATTAAATTTAGAAAAGTTACCAATCATTAAAAAAAAGAAACACCACTAATTTGTGGGACTGAGGGGATACAACGATCACTGGACAGGCTCTATCCTTACATCCACTATCCTTTTCCGACACTGAGAGGAAGGAGTCATTTATAATTTAGTCAGGTTTGAAAGGATGAATGATTCACTGGTATTACTGAGGAAAGGAACTATGATCCTTTGTAACAAAGGAGATTGATAGATCATTTTAAAAAACACTATCTTAACTGTCTCTGGATTTCATAATTGTATAAAACACTTCACTCAGCTTTTTAAAAAAATATATATACATAATCACAGATAAGCTTAAAATATGCCAACTATGATTTTCCCATCTCTCATATTTTGCTGAAGAAACTAAATTGACATTGAAGTTGAGAGACAACATCATAGGTTCTATCAGGGAAAAAAAAAAACCCACTGGTAAAGAATAGAAAACCACCTTTTCCCTCATAAGTTGGGTCCTTGTATGAGAAACTTACAATACTATTATCCTAACTTTGGTGTAATATACTTCTCCCATTTAGGGCACTCAAAATATACCAATGGCAAGGAGGTCCAAAGAGAAGGTAATCAAGCTATCTAAACATAACGTTGACTTCATTTGCAATCCCGGCACTGAAAAAAATAGGTCCCCAGCTTTAGTTAGGATTCCTCTTGTTGTCTCACCTTTAAATCCATCAGATCTCTTTGATCTCCGTGAATCTACTAATCTGATTTTACACCATTGCTGTGTCTGAGGAAACTGTACTCACACTTCTACAGGCATTTACCAAACTTGTTCCGTGGATTCCTTAGATTCACACTAGCAAAGAAACAGTCTGGAGTACTCTCCATGTGGATACCATCCAAATATATAACTTAATATGACACTTTATAATGTGAACTACAAATTATTTTACATTAGCTTTAGGAAGTATTTTTTGATGAGAGAAAAAGTAGATGTGTCCTTCCCTTCAAGAAATACTAGCAATTAATCACCTCATATTCCATGGAGATAATTTTCCTACCCAATAATCAGAAATGGGTACTTTATCAATTTTATTCTCCCCACTGGAGACCAAAAATTAGCATTAAATCAAGATTTTCAGAAGGACTAGTATACACAAGAACTTCTGAGACTTGAAAAATATGAGTGTTTTAACAGTGATCATATATTAAGTATAACTGCTTTATAGAAAACACTAGTAACAAACTGTACTTGCTCAAAGTAATGCATTTACTCGGTCATTCAAATATACACCCTATAATGGAATCTGTCTGCATTCTTGCCAGAAACTATATAAACAAAATCACCAGGTCTAAAGCCTGGGAAAATAAGTGGGAAATGGATACTAAAACTGTTCAGGCATTCCTAGAATGCACAAAGACATAACATTAAACTTTGTCTAGAACTGTTACCTTTTAAGGAGCCAGTACATACATATACACTATAAAATAAACCACAGAAAGATTAAGCCATACAAAAATAATATATATGTCACTCTGCCTCTCACCAGTCAAGGGGTGAGACTGCTATTTTTAATTTTAACTCATGCAGTGGGATTGTTTGTCATCGCTAGGGAAATGTTATATAATTAAGTTATAGTTAACTATGTAAATCACTGAGTTTGGTCCAGTTTTACAGACTTAACAGATTCTGAAACTTGGGAACTTCAATAAAGGAGACCAATATCAGGCCTTATTTGTTACATGCTTTGTAAATGATATGAAATTGTACCTCCAGCAAATTGCCAACTCCTCTGACTCCCAGGCTTTGTGTGCTACCCAACTTTCCTATTAGCAAAAATGTTAATTAAAGTTCTAAAGAAATACAAAGCATTTTAAAAAAAATACTGTACTCAAGCAGCTAAGCAGCATAGTCTAGGATGGTGATTTACAGCTGGTGTGCTCAGGTGGGTTGTGCAGTTTGGCAAGTAATTTGTTTCTAACAATAAAGTACTAAAGTTGGCAGGGTTTTCATATAAAATTAATATTCCTAATAACATATTATCAGTCTCATCCACTCATATTCCAACATGCTTTCTTGAGTGGGAGTCAAAAGGGGAAGCTAGCATTAAGAGGTCCTGGGAACAATATATTGTTAACTGCAGAACCAGCCCGATCTGGTTAACTTTGTATAATAAAATGGTTAGTTGTTTTTCAGTTGCCATGAACCCCCGGGTTGCAGGTCACTTAACCTGCACATGCCCAGATGAACCAAGTGTGCCCAACTCCCCGGAGCCAGCTGGAACTAAAAAGTCAATCACAGGCGGAACCAAAGTGCTCGGATTGAGGAACAGGGACTGAATTAATAAGCAAGCCTCTGCATAACCTCATGGCATACTCCAGTCAAATCATGCCTTGTTACCCTCTGCCTATAAATCCTACCCAAGGGCCCAGCTCAGGGAGACAAATTTGAGTATTGCCTCCTGTCTCCTTGCCAGTCGACTTGCAATAAAGCCTTCGCTTCTATGCATGTTGGGCACCGAGCCCATTGCTTGCTTAGTAACAATTCAGGCCACAGCCTATATTATTATAGAAGTAAGAATAGTGGTAATTTTTGTGGGGAAGGAAAGAGTTATGATTGGGATAGGGCAGGTGGAAAGGGTTGTGGGATGGCTGGAAAAGTTCTATTTCTTGGCTTGGTTGCAGTTACAAGGGTTCAAGACATTTGCTTATGATAACTCACTAATCTATACATTTGTATTGTATGGTTCTCTGTATCTGGTTTCATTTTATAAAAAAAGATTTTAAAAACACTAATAAAGTAGGA
>NW_012138969.1:2154584-2155764 GCF_000956105.1 Propithecus coquereli
GACAGTAAGAAAATTTGATGTTCAGAACAGGTTTTTTTCTCATAACTATTTATGGAAAAGTTCTGTATACTGACGAAAGAGTGATTCCAAAGCTTAATAGAGTTAATTTGAAAACAAGCCTGAAGCAAATACACAGTTAACACTACTTGGATAATGCCCTTAGTCCAACCTATTTAAATGCTTTCCATAAATCTTAGCATTGATTTTTCTGTAATGATCCTAAAACACAGAATAAGTAATCCTGGAGATTTACACAGAGGACAAGAAGTTAAAAACAACATTACTTTTAAATCCATATGTTGCTAAAAAAGAATGTACCATGGGTTAAAATCAGTATTAATTTCAATCCAAAGAAAGTATCTCCTTCTGTCCTCTTCTATGTGGCCAAACTTGCACATGCTGTAGTCTTAATAAAAGGCATTAACTCCTTGATCTGCCTCATTATGATATAATGGAATGACACATCATAATGCAACTCTGAAAGACAATGCAAAATTAACTTGGTGCCAGAATCACCAAAGAAGCCTTATTCACGCACAGGCTCAATCCAAAGAAAAGTTTCAGAGATAACAGACTACCTACCTCCTTGGGATTCACACCAATGCCTCCCTAGTGAAAAAATCAAGGCAGCCAAAATCCCAAAGGGGTTTACTGAACAATCAACCTTTTCAAGTCTGGCTTTTCACCCCAATGGGAAGTCATTCTGCTAAAATAAACTGCAAGTTTTTTTTTTTTTTTTTGCAGGTAAGAGAAAAAATCCTGTATCGGTTAGAAGAAGCTGCTAGAATTGAGAGTTTCACCGGCAAGAGATTTCCAACACAGGTAGGGTTGAGGACACATATCCTAATATGCAGGAAAGCCAAATGACAGAAGTCATTTTCCCAGTCATTAGACTTCAGGACTCAGATAAAATAGTGATCATTAAATGAATTTGCAATAAGACTATGCTTTTGGAGAGTGGAAATACTTTTCAATTACAGGGAAATAATAACAGAATATACTTCAAGAAAACATTTAGAATTAGAGCATTAGATCTCATAACTAAGAATATCTTTAGAAATGTTATAAAGAAAGAATTCAGTTCCAGTAATCCTTTACTCCAGCATTAACATAAGTCCTTTTCCCAAGACACTAGGGAAAAAGAAGGGATGAAAGGGTGGAAAGAATATAGATGAAAGAA
>NW_012138969.1:2155814-2159497 GCF_000956105.1 Propithecus coquereli
CCTAAAAGGCATAATAAATCTAGAGTGTAAGGGCCTCATTTGTGCTATATTCTATATTATTATTCCACTGCATAATATAATTGTGAATATTTATATATATGACATAAAGATTTAAGTACTCTGAATCATTAAATGCAAGATCATAAAAATGGCTTACCAAAGAAAATAAGCTTAAGCTATTAAAACTAGAAAAGCATTAATTACCAGTTGGAAAATATTAGAAATTAAAAATGGGCACAAATTTGTACTTCTAGACTTATGAAATGATTTTGATTAAAATAGACTTTTGGTTTCATTTCATTAATTTTATTTTTTAGCATTAAATTCAGGTTAATTCCAAATAGTAGCTCCTTGTCCAAACAAATAATATAACAATTATACTAGCTAGGACAATATTTGCTACAGTAATTAAAAGACATAAAGAATGAGTTTTGAGGAATGAATTAAGTCTTTCAGATGTAGGAAGGCTCGGCAATCATGCTTGTAAAACCTAGAAAGTACTAGTGATCAAATCTGATGTCAACTCTATCAACTATTTGTGATTCTCAAACACAGAAAAAACTCACCCTAAGGAGCCTCTCAAAGAAGCATATAAATTGCCTGATACATCAAAACACAATTCTCATTATGAATCACATATATAAAAAATACTTCATAGAAATCTGCAAATTGGTTTAATACAGTTTTGTGAAATATGCACAATGGAAATAACCAATTACAATAGCTTTGATTTGGAAGGGATCTTGCATATCATGTTCTGGTAATCTAAATCCCTCAATAAAAGACAAGGAAACCAAAATCCAGAGAAATAAGGTGTGTTGCCAAGCATCAGAAAAATTTTAAGTGTCAGTACCAAGACTAGAATCTAGGTCTGAAGACTTCAGTCTAGTGCTCTTTCTACTACATTACCATATATTCGGTCATAGTGAACTAGAAAAAAAATAGGTATTCACCATAGCTCTTCATGATGGTGCTCTGCCCCTTTCCCCACCTATACACCCACCCCAAGATAGCTACATTTTCATTTGCCCTTTCTTCCTACACCCCACTCTCAGAGGTTAAGGTCCCCCTCTTCAAATTCAGTATTACTCTCTTTAACTACACTCTTGAATCCATCTCTCCTCATCTCTCAAGAATCTTCCCCATCGATAATTACCTTCTCTTCTCTATTTCATATTTCAGCCTTTCTGTAGAACAGCTCACATCTCAGTTTTCCTCACAGCAAGTGAGTATGAGAGAGTGCCCAAGGTAGAGACCACAGTCTTTTATAACCTAATCTTGGAAGTGACATCTCATCACTTTTGCCAAATTTTATTCATTAGAAGCAAGTCACTGGGTCCAAGCTACACTCAAGGGAGGAGAATTAATTACACAAGGGCGTGAATAGCAGAAGGCTGGATTATAAGATCCCATCTTAGTAACTGCCTGCCACAGCCTCTAAAGAACAAAAGCAAGGAGGGAGGACTGCTAACCAGATGCCAGTACTTCTTATGAAGCAAGAGATTGAGAAGATGTGGTATTGACACAAAGACAGATAAACTGATTAATGGAATACAATAGAGAACCCAAACACAAATCAATGCATGTATGGAACTTTGGAAAAATGACAGAAGTGATGTCGGATGATGAGGAAAGGAGGGTCTATTCAGTAAAAGGAGATTGAAAAAGTGATTATCCACATGAAAACAGGATTCCCTAACTTCTGCTCACACCATTAAAAACAAACAAGAAATCCTTTTTAGAATTCTTTGTGAAAATATAGGTGAATATTTTGTAGACCTTTAGATAGGAAATATTTCTTAAGCTACACAAAAAGATGCTGACTATAAAAGATGGATAATATGATTATATTTAAATTAAGAAATGTTATACATTAAAAGATACTTTAAAGACAGTGAAAGGCAGACTTAAAAACTGGAAAACAACAAAGCATTATTGTCAAGAATATATAAAGAACTCATATGAGTCAACGAGAAAAATACAAATAATTCAATAGGCAAAGGATATGAATAGGCATTTCTTAAGATAGGAACTAATAAATATATAAAGAAATGTTATTAGGGATCAGAGAAATAAATGCAAATTAAGACCACAATAAGATTAATCCATTCAACTGGCAAAAATTCAAAAAGTCCAATAATACTAAACGCTCGACACAATGACAATACAGCTCCAAAAGATTGTATTTACATTGTTGGTAGAAAGTAAACTGAGGTAACCACTTTGGAAATAGTCTGAAATTATCTCCTAAAGTTGAACATTAGCAACACTCTATCATCAGGAGAGTGCAAGTGAAAACAATGGTACAATCACAAAAGGGAATATTATACGGCAGTCCAAAAAATGCATAATGGGTGAATTTTAGCAATGTAATATTAAGTGTATAAGATGAGCCTCAAAAGATTACATACTTCTTATAAAGTTAAAAACATTTAAAAAAAATTTTCCCAATGAATATGGAATTCAGGATGACAGTTATCTCAGATCAGTGGGAGCGGAGAAAGGAAGGGACCCACAAGATTAGATGTCAGTTACTGTTACGAAACTAGTTTTGTTTCAGTATGGGTGGTGGGTTGGGAGATACTTATTACATTATTAAAACTAACTAATTAAGTAAATAAGTACAAGCCAGGCATAAACTAATATGAGAGTATGTCATGAAACAAAAATGTTTAATCCAATTCTGTGCAACTAAGATTTTTTTTTTTAAAAAAAACTCCCACAAGCTGCAGGAAGCTTTCTTTGATTTCAACTTGCATATTAATCATGTTCTTTACCAACTCCCTTAACAAATATGATTTGCATTACATGCATTACATTATAATATCTGTTGTTTCAAATGTAATGGTCTTGCTTCCTTACCAAGAATACAAATGTTTCCTATGTCCATAAGGCTAGTATTTCTATCAGATAAACTTTCTCTGAAAAGGTACTGACCATAGAGTAAGTGCTAAATAAATACTTGTTAAACACCCATATTTAAATTATTCCTCAAATAATCAAAGTAAAGCTATGATCCCTGTATCCTAAATTCCTTTAAAAATGTTATATTAATATCTTTAATTTAAAGATTCTTAGTGCAATACTCAGGAAAAGAACTAATCTGCTACCCAAAGACCAAAATGCCCTGCTCACTTGTTATGGCTGAGGGAAGCAGTGATGGGCGTAGGCAGCACGGTCTGTAACCCTTCCCCTTCTATCTCGGTACCCACAAGGCAGATGAGCTGGAGTTCTGGCAATCCCACGCAGTTCACTTCATGCCAACTTTTACCTGGAAGAGCATCATTGAGTGGACAATACTGTTTATGGAAAACAAAAGACAAAAATTCCAAACTTCTACCTAATACTCAGCTAAGCAAACATTACTCATAAAACTACCTACTCTCTTCACTTTTCTCGTATTTTCTGTTACCCAGTAATTTCCAATGTAAATAAATGAAGAAGTTACAAAATTTAATTGACAAAATTAATAGTAAATGCATAGATGATTATTATAATGTCAACAATGCTATATCCCAACCCAGCACCCCTACCCCAACCACAGTCCCAATAACAAAACAATATAAACAAAAAACTTACTCTCCATGAGGTCCAGGTAAACCAAGAATGCTATGTAAACTTGGGTGGCATCTCCTATATCTAATTCCATCATTTCTAAATACTGAAAATCAAAATGTAATTGT
>NW_012138969.1:2160617-2165755 GCF_000956105.1 Propithecus coquereli
AGGTGGATAAGCAGGGCTAATGCAGAGGTGAGGTATGAGCAGACCCACACAGGGGCAGATCTGAAGTCACATTCTCCTGTCGGCTTCATTTTAAGTGTACAGGTGCAGGAGAACAGGAGTGTTATTATTAATAGCTATTCACCTCAAATCTCAAATGGGTTTGAAAATGACAATGAAAATGTAATTTCAGGCCGGGTTGCAAGGTCTTGGTGGCCAAGCTAAAAGTTTGAATTTTGTCCATAAGGAAACACTGAGGATTTCCAAGCAGGAGAATAATAAAAGTGCGGTTTGAGGATGGTAAATCTGATACCATTTTACTGAATGAACCGAAGTAATTTTCAAATTGAATCACAAAAAGTGGGAACTGGAAAAACAAACATCCACTATTATTTCTTTTCTTCTTCTTTTTGTTTAAATCAGTTAGCTCCTTCAAGAAGAAAACTCAAAAGGGAAGATTTGATGGTCAGATTTTATACAGCCATTAGCTTCAGAGAGGAAAAAATCTGCAAGTATGTAAGCTGCCTGAATAGCAACACCAAGTCTACATGAAATTTTAAAAATGTGTTACTGGTGTTTCACTTATTAAATAAATATATAGTGGCTTTCTATGTACATTTCATGTCAAATGCCTTACAAATATTAACTGATTTAATCCTGAAATAACCCTATGAGGTAAGTATGTACTACTAATATCACCATTTTTTAGATAGCGAAACTGAGGCATAATGAGACCAAGCAACCTGCCCCAAATCACAAAGCTGACAGAACCAGGTCAGAACCAGTAAGTGACAGAACCAGGATTCAAACTCAGGGAGTCTGACTTTGAGTTCATGGTCTTAACCACTGTGCTCCCATCTCCATCTTATTGTTTTTCTTTTTATGGCACTAAATAACATTTTTATGCTATTGTTTTTCTCACCTTTTGGAAAGGACAAAGGGAACAGGGCAGGAGGATAAAATCAAGCAAGAGAAGATGCAATAGGGTTAACTCTTTTTAGACTTATACCTTCAAAATTTTCCTTTTCTTGACTGTTATTAGATGATTATCTATGAATTATTGCTCTCAAGCAGAAGAGTGAAATTCTAGTGAAGTACTAGACCAGTCCCTGAGATTCCTGAAAAACCCACATCTCCATTCACTGCTTGGGCCATTACTGGTACAAAGCAGCGATTTCCCAAACAGAAACAGGCTAAGAGACTATCTTTCTCTCTCTCTTGCTGCTAGTATAGAAAACTACACTCACAATGTGAGTAGCTTTGCTTTGGGCAAGAACCTATTCAAATTTTCCAAGAAATCTGAAAAATTAGGGATCTGTACCTGTGCAAAATCAAGATGCACACTCTGGGTACAAGGGTAAGTGTAACATAACTGTCCCTAAACCTTTATCACTATGGACGCCCCGATCTTATCTATGGCCCACAAACTGCCTTGCATTACTGTGAAGATTAAATGAATTCATCCCCGAAACGAGCTCTATCTAGAGAGCAAAACTCAACTATCAGTGAAGTGCTTACTAGGGATCTCTGGTTTGAGAGAGGCGGGATTCAACGTCTCGCCCTCAGTTTAAGAATGGCTTTGGTGGGGGTGCTGGGGAAGGTGTCAGAGCGACAGTTCGACTCGTTTAAACAAGCAAAAATGATACTGCCTTCTTCGGCCGGCAGAAGTGCACACAGGTCCCCCGCGCTAAGGGTGGCGCGCATCCTCAGCTATCCCGCAGGCAGAAAGGGGGAGCACAGCCCAGGAGTTCGGCCTCTGGTAGGGGCCGCGACCAACGCGCTGCTCCCCTAACGCCTCCTGACCTTAGGGTGGGAGCCCATCCAGGCGTCCTCAGGGGCCCACGTGTGAACGCCGCCGCTACTGCGAACGCCGCCCGGGCCCAGGCCGCTGCAACCAGGGGTCGCCTCGGAATCGCCGCCTTCCTCCATGCTGGCCGGTGCGGCGCGCCCGTGGTGCACCAGGACCCGCGCCCGGCCAGAAGCAGGGGCGCGCGCGCCTGGGTTCCGCTTCCTGGCCGCCTGCAGGGGCTCGGGAATTGGGAGGAAAGTTGGATCCTCTCTTACCTCTAACAAGGGGAGAATCTGCGCGAACGCTCTCTAGTTTCGCGCTGCGCTTATTCAAATCTGGGCAGATTCTCGCGTGAAAGATGTTCTAGAGTAGCCTGAGCCCGGGAGCCCTTCACCCTCCTTAAGCCAGTGCTGCTGGTAGCTCATCTGAGAAAGTGGGGAATGCTTAAGTCCTCACTGCCTTCAGCACTGGGGTCCTGGCACAGGAAAAGCCTCATTCAATGCCCTGTCATAGAAGTCTAAAGAAGAACCACATTTTTAGAGTGGACCCAACTTTAAAGATTAGAGGAAATACGAGTTCAACGAATTTTCAGAGAGGTAGAATACAGACTAGAAAAGCATGTGACCTGGAAGCCAAGGACGAGGAGTTTCAGACAGGCAGAGCAGGTCATTTTAAACATTTTTACATTTACCGTGACTGAAATGGGGAGCCACTGAAGCTCCTGTTATGTTTTAATAGAATCTCTCTGATTAATGTGTTGAGAATAGATGGGAAGGCGGGGGAGATGGGGGGTGCAAGCAGGGACTGGTTAGGAGGTTATGGAGGCTATTGCATTAACCAGAGCAAGAAATGACTCTTAAAATTCAAAGTACCAGGCAGGACAGAATTTCTACTTCCAAATATGGTAGACTAAGACCCTACTGGACTGTACTCCAGCAGAAAACAACTATAAAACTTGGACGTAATACAAAAAGCAACTACCTGAATATACTGGAATATGAACAGCAGACTGGTAGGAAGGGCAAGCTTGCTTCGAGAAGTGCAGATGAGGAATTCTACAAGACAGTTCCCCTCTCCTTGTTATTTAGCTTGGGGCTAAGTGCAGTCCCAGAGGCAGGCTTTGCAGCAGCAGGCGTGCACGTAGAAAACCTATCAATTTTTCTTATCTGGGAAACCAGAAAAGTGAAGCCAGAAAACTTTGAATGCTAAAGAGATTAGGAAATCCCAAGGAAGGAGTTAAAGAGTGGATCCCCAAACTCTGTCAATCCACATCTCTGACAGATCTTGAACCACCCAAAATAGAATCTCAGCCCCTCAATGACTGTCACCCCAAGGAAGAGAGTTTGCAGTTCAAATCCTACCAAGAAAAGTACCTACTAATATTTATAGAAAGGAAATAACACTCATCAGAGAAAAATAGTAGAATTCAGACTCTCCACAATTTAACACTCATAATAAAGTCCAGAATACTATCCGAAATTATCTCACATATGAAAATCAAGAAAATGTATCACATTCTTTGAAGTCTGACCCCAAGCCAAATCAGATGTTGAAACTGACAGGTAAGGATTCTAACATAACTGTTATAACTATCCTTAATGAAGGATGACACTAACTAGAGACAGTGACTGATGCTAATTAAAGTGATTGGAAGTGAATAAATCTTTCTCTCTGACCCTACAGATCCAAATCAGTTCCTATGATGGCATTTATAGAAGCATTAAGAACATTTATTGCTAATCTGAATACAGGGGAAATTTTATAAACCAGTAACGGATTAGGTACTGTGCGAACAAAATTCAAATATGTTCAAGAGAAGATCTTCAATTTAAGTATAAGAAAAAAAATGTAGGGTAGGAAAACCTAGAAGCATGAAGAAAGAACCGTAAACCACAAAAATAACAGATAAATGCCATCCTTTGGCAAATAGATAAAATACTATTGCTTAGAAAAAAAAAACATGATACATTCACATATGTTGAATATTAATTTAAATATTAAATCCTTTTGACTTTTAATGTTATTGTCTATTTAAAAGAGTTGAAGGATGAAAATTAAGTGTCTCCTGGCTTCCTTGTTAAGCAATGAAAACTTTTAAATAGGTCTTGGTGATTGAGAATGGCTAAGAATGAACACAAACGATTTGGGAACGCTTAGACAGCCTGGTATTTAAAGTATAGAATCCAAATGGCTATCATGGCAATCTAGAGTGAAATCCACCAGAGAACGGGGGAGAGTTTCAGCGTCTAGTAGCCTGGAAGATTTCTCCTTTTGTAAATGCTTAAATAGTTCACTCTATTGAAAAACCAAAGTGGTTAGGAAAAAAAAGCTAGGTAAGAAATAACAGATAAAATTCCCCCCTGAGTATACTGGATTTAATCAAATCCATTGTAATGTGGCACTTGCTGAACTGATTTCCCAACTTGATATCCTGAGCCAGACTATTTTATTCCTACAAAAATAAATAAATAAATAAACTCTGTAACGTCTAGGCAGAGACATTAATTCAGTAAGAGTCTCCAGAGGAAAATGAACACTGAATTGTGATGTGAATCTTTAGTGTGTTTTTTAAAAAGTAAAAGAACAAGAGGAAGAAGAAAAAGCTTTTATACAGTATTGCATAAGACAGTGATCCCAAGCTGAAAAATGCAGGCTGGCATTCTGGATCAGCTTTTCATTCATTAGTTTTAAGAATGTTCATATATATCTTGTTCCTTTTTTTTGTACATGAAACATACAATTTCCCATTTTGTATGTTTCAAGAATAAGTGAAATGTTAATAATTCTAGTAAAATATTCAGAAAGCTATGATATTTTACTGTTTATATGCATATATGAGAGGTCTCCAACATATAGGAACAAATTCAGAATAATCCAAATTATGTTCTCTCCACTTTTTTCCATAAATTTAAGAGTATGATTTAAATTCCCCATTTACAAAATCAAGATATAGTTCATTTAATTTTTAAAGGACTGCTTATATTTAGAACAAAAAAAAAACAAAATTAAGGTACGTAGGATAAAAATGAGCAAGAACTTTATGGAGAACATTATGAATGTTACTGAAGATAATTAGAGAAGACCTAAATAAATAACCTAAAACATGCTATGTTTCTGGAGAGAAGGCTTCAATATTGTAAAAAGGACAATTTCCCCCAAATTCATTCATAGATTCTAGCAATGCCAATCAAAATCCTAATATCTGATTCTGAAATGTGGGCATAAAGGCCAAAAATTACCAAGACCTTTCTGATGAACAAAAGGAGAGAACTTCTTATAAAGGTCTGTAATTATAAGTACATGATATTGGTTCAGGGATAGGTTAAATAAACCAATGGAATAAAATAGGGAG
>NW_012138969.1:2167800-2206914 GCF_000956105.1 Propithecus coquereli
GGATAATAAGTTGGAAATTTCTATAAATAAACAGATACATATATGCAGCCTGAAATAATACCTGAGTTTGTAAACATGAATAGGCATTCAAAGCAATTCATGGTCCAAAAAAAATCCCATCTCTATCTCAATATTTTTTCAACATCTATTATCAACATGAATATTGAGTTTCACCAAGAAGAACTGAGTACAAACCAACATTGCAAATATGCAAATTAAAAATGCCATATTAAAATTACCCCAAAATATTAATAGTGGTTGTGGTGGGGTAGCGGATGATGAGTGGTTCTTCTTTTTTTTTTTTTTTTGTTCCACTTTCAACATTTTTTTAATCCTATAGTAAAACAGACATTAATAAATCATTGAATTTTAGAGCCTCCCCTCCACATTCATGCTAAAATATTTCCTTTCTTCCTTCCTTCCTTCCCTGTCTAAAACCTCCAGTATAACATTAAAAGAAGTGATGATGAGTGGTTCTTCTTTTTTTTTTTTTTTTGTTCCACTTTCAACATTTTTTTAATCCTATAGTAAAACAGACGTTAATAAATCATTGAATTTTAGAGCCTCCCCTCCACATTCATGCTAAAATATTTCCTTTCTTCTTTCCTTTCTTCCTTCCTTCCTTCCCTGTCTAAAACCTCCAGTATGACATTAAAAGAAGTGATGAGATCTGACATTTTTGTCTTTTTCTTGATGTTTCACCATTTCTTGATGATCACCATTAAGGATGATGTCAGGCTGTAGGCTTTTTGTAGATGCTCTTTATCAAGTAGAGGACGTTCACTTCTACTCCTATATAGCTGAGAATATTTATGAGGATTGCATCTTGGATTTGTAAAATGCTTTCCGTGCATCTCTTGGGATGATCTTCTAGTTTTTATTTTCAAGGTTGTTAATATGGTAAATTGCATTGATTGATTTTTGCCAATTTTTTTATTGTGGTAAAACACACATAACATAAAATTTACCATCTTGACCATTTTTAAGTGAACAGTTCGGTGGTATTAAATATACTCATAATGCTGTGCAACCATCACCACTATCCATCTCCAGGACTCTTTTATCTTGTAAAACTGAACTCTATAACCATTAAACAATAACTCCCCATTTCCCGTATCCCCAACCCTTGGCAGCCAACATTCTACTTTCTGTCTGTACAATTCTGAGTACTCTAAGTACCTTATATAAGTTGGATCATACAGTATTTTTCTTTTTGTGACTTGCTTATTTCACTTAGCATATTATCCTCAAGGTTGACATGTTACAGTATATGTCAGACTTTCCTTCCTTTTTAAGGCTGAACAATATTCCATTGTGTGTGTGGTATACATATACCACATTTTGCTTACATGTTTATACATCGATGAACACTTGGGTTGCTTCCACATTTTAGCTATTGTGAATAATGCTGCCATGAACATGGGTATACGAATATCTCTTTGAGACCTTGCTTTCGATTGTTTTGGTATATACTGAGAAGTGGAATTGCTGGATCTTATGGTTAATTCTATTTTTAATTTCTTGAGGAACTGCCATCCTGTTTTCCACAGCAGCTGTACCATTTTACATCCCCATCAACAGTACACAAGTATTCCAATTTCTCTCCACCCTCACCAACACTTGTTATTTTCTGTTTTTTGATAATAGCCATTCTAATGAGTATAAGATGGCATTTCATAGTTTTGATTTGCATTTCCCTAATGATTAGTAATGTTGAGCAACTTTTCATGTGCTTATGGTCATTTGTATATTTTCTTTGGAAAAATGTCTATTCAAGTCCTTTGCCCATTTTTAAGAAATGATTAAATATAAAATCATATAATTTTCCAGCTTTCCCTCTTTCTACTTCCCATCCTACTCGCCAGCCATGCTCTATTCATTGCAGTTCTCAAATGTGTTATGCTGTTTCATCCTTTCTTCTCCAGTTCCATCTAACCTGGAATTCTAAACCCTGTCTCCCCTTCTGCCCACTGTCATTTCCCTAATACATACTGCTCACTTTTCAACACCCAGTTCAAAGACATTTCTTTAATAAAACGTTTTCTAACCATCTCCACTTCCTTCCTGTCCTCCTTTTTCCATTGTAACACATATAACAATTTATCATATCTATTCATTCTTGTGATGTATCTTAATTATCCATGCATTTTCAGCACCTGTACCTTGGCACAGGGTAGGCACTGAGTAAATGTTTGAAGGAACTAGCGAACACCATTTAAGGGACACATCTATTCTTAAATGAGATATAGGAGTATATTTTAAATTTGTATAAATTTGTTTGGAATTGATAAACATTTTTCTTTAGTAGCTATTATATAGTTCTTGGATGCACAAAGGACACAGACAAAACTTTGACATTGAGACAGTTGAACTTCAACCTTTCCCACTTCAGTCACTGCTCTTCCTCCTGTCCCATATCCTCTCCCTTTCTAGAACCCAGAGTCCTCAGCCCACATATCAGAAATCCAAGGACTTACTTTGTCATCAAAGAGTTCAGTGCTCCAAATGAGGATCCCATTCAGTTCCCTTCATCAAAGCTTCTTCTAATGAATCTCAGTTTAGATGCTGAGATTAAGAAATCTGATTTCATAATTCTCACAAGCACAGGAATGACAGAAGACACTGCCTGATATTCTTCTCTGAAGTATTTTGAAATTGGCATACTGATCAACTCAAGTGAATTTTACATTGTAGGATTTTAAGCTGGATCGGATAAGTTAGTAAAACAGTCCAGCTCGTGGAAGAACGGTATTTTGGTACAGAAGAAACAAGCCTGGATAATTCAGCCAAGAGACTCCCTCTGCCAACTGTCCCCAGGACTATATGGGGACAGGCCACTTTTCCCCCTTTTTCCAGAGAAGTATTCAGGCATTTAAAACTTTTTTACACAGGGAGAAACTGATGCTCAAAGAGGTCAAGTCTCCAACGCCACCCAGAGAATAAGTGACACAAGTGAGACAGAAATTCAGCTCCAACTCGAAGCATCTATTGGTCTTTCTAGCACATTACATATGCGCTGAAGACATTTATTTCCTCCTCTTCTTGGCTGCTGCAGCCACAGACGCCTTGAAAATCTTTTCTACAAGAAGTCCTCTAACCACCTCAGAGGCCCTGCCTCCACCACAGCTGCACTAAGGGTGACAGTCCCAGAAGAAAGCCCTCTGTGCTGGCACAGTGTGGGGAGGGGATATGAGAGAACGTGCTTACTTGCAACATGATATAGGAACTATTGGGCTGGTCTATTGGCAGTGCACACAAAGAGATGTATGTGTACAACCCTGGCTTTTCATTCAACCAATTTTCCATGGAAAGAGTAAAATATCATTGGATTTTATTTTTAAACAAGTTTTTACAAATTTACTGTCTTATAATACTGATTCTGTGAAGGGGAAAAAACATCCAAGATTCATATCACTGATTTCTAAAGAACTTATGGAACAGATCTGTTAGGAAGATGGGGATTCAACTTTTCCCATGCTTCCTTTCCTCCCTTCTTACCCCCCGCCCCCATATTTCAAATGATCTACTGTTACACACCTTGTCATGACCATAATATTCTCAGTGACTAAATGAGCACTCTAAATTGACTAAAAGTTTTAAATAGGTATTTTGCAAGTTATATATATGGCTGTAAAGCCTTTGATTTCGTCTAAAGACCAGGCTGTAATTATTTTAGAACTCTGTGGATCTGATTTTATTATAATGTCATTAGAGACCATAGGGAACTCAGTATAGGTATACTTTTAGGTGCTTCTTCGGTCTTTGCAAAAAATGGACTTAGATAAACTGTTGACTTAAGGTAACAGAAGGAAAATAAGACAGAAACATGGTTTCCTAGCTTTAAACTCCCTTTTGCTTGCAGTAAGGTGAACAAATGATAAATATTAAACCAAGTTTTGCTGAGGAATGGGGATTTTAGTATAAAAGATGAGAGGGACACAGGTCAAGAAAGGGAAAGAAGGAAGACAGAACAACATGGAGAAGATCTCAATGAAACCTAACAGTCCCCTGTAGAAGTGACCGTGTCTTCCTCTGTCCCTTCACTGTAGCTAGTACATACATCTGTCATGATACCTCTAACAGATGTTTAACTCTCAGCCTTCCTTATAAGACTGTGAGCCTTTGAAAGCAGGAATGGTTCCTGAAGGAGGATAGAGGGGAAGAAATGTCTGTAGGTTGTTTGATACAAAAGTATGAATATTAGAGAAGAGGTTTGGGCAGGAAATATAGATTTCAGGATGATAACACCCCAGGAGAGCATATGGAGTGAGAAAAGTAACACACAATGGACACTGTCACAGGCACACAGTGAAGGGGATTGTCTTGGAGACAAGTAGACTCAGAGGAGATCAAGGAGGGGAGATTACATAACAGAGGTCCAGGAAAGTGAGAACCGAAGACAGTTCGCTGAATCCACCAATACTGAGGTTATCTGTGGGTTTTGCTAGAATAGTCTCAGTGGAGAGAGCTGAAGCCACTTTGCACTGTGGTGGGAAAGATGGAAGATGAAGAAGTGCAGAAAACAAGTGTAGACCCCTCTTTCAAGTAGCTTGGCCAAGAGAGGGGATTGCTAATAGAAGACACAGGATTAGAAAAATTATTTTTTAAGGATAAGAGAAGACTAACCAAGTTTTTAGCTTGAAAGAAAAGAGTTGATAGAGAGGGATCAGGGGAAGATTCAGTAGAAAGTGGAGAAAATAATGGAGAAAAATCACGGACTAGAAAGGGAGAGGATGGTATCAGAGACCCTGTCATGAACAGGCACCTACAAGTAAGGAGTGGCTTGGTAGGGATGCTATTAATAGCTAGAGACGGGTATGTTGAGGGAGTTTAATGATGGAGGTGATATACACTTCTGAGGGAGTGAGGGGGTCAAAGGAGAGTGGGGGAAGACTCACATAGTTGCTGAGAAGCATTAATCCAACTAGTAAAAAGACCTTGGAACAGAGCTGAGGGCAAATTGGGATTGGAGTTCATGCATGAGCAGCGGCACCAATGCACCCTGTACATTCTCATAGATCAACGGGTACACAATTCCACAAAGAAGGAACTTCACATTTCAATACTTGCTTCCCTCTTATCTTCAAGAGCTTATGTCCTTGAGCAGTGTATCCTAGCCATTTCATTTTACGTGATAATTGTGTTCTTCCTTCACCTCTTCTCTTCTTCCTCACCTCTCTCCTGCTCTGCAACATGAATGTATTTTCCCTCTCTTTGTTATTCTTTGTTAGCTCGCGTCATTAAGGAAAAAGAAAACCATCTAAGTGAATCTGCTGTTTCAGATGCCATCCTGTGAGGGAGTTTAGGTTCCTGGGTTAGCAGTAGAAAGGGGCTTCAGAACAGTGTCCCTCAAGAGGTTTGTTTTTATTTTCAGGGGGCCGACCTGGCTCTGAAATTCTCCAAGTCTTCAAACTCTGTATTCCTGCGTGTCTCTTCAGTCAAGAATGAATTTCAGAAGTTGACTGTGTAACATTCTGCCTTTGCAGTGGCTAAACAATTGTTTGTCATAGCCGTGAACAGTTGAGGTGACTTTCTATTTTAGAGCTCTACTCATTCATTAATAGGTGCATTATGCAAACGTGGATACATTGCATCACTGTGAAGGACTTCAGACTGCGGTTTGCAAAAGCAGAATAAATTTTCTTGGGGTTGTACCGTTATGTACACACACACACACACACACACACACACACACACGCCCATTGGCAGACACGGCCACACCTCACAGCCCTGGGGGAAGCCACAGAGCTCAGCCGTACAAGCTGAGCCTAGACTAGAGGAACTTTCCGCAGTACTGAGGACAAACAGCCCCGCGGCCACGACGGTCTGCCAGCCTGAGGCTCAGGCGGGCGCCGGCGGCAGCAGGTACGCGGTGCGCACCCGCGTCGGGGCCTGGGCGGTGCGGTGGCGGCGGGAGGGTCCCGCGAGCTGCAGAAGTCGGTGCCAGTGTGCGCGCGCCGACCGGCCTGAGCGAGCCGCATCCCCGGGCCGCCCCTGGCAGCCTCCTCGCCCCCGGTGAGCCGCCGCCGCCCCTCCCTGCCGGCCTCGGGCGCCCTCGGGCAGTCCCCGCCGCCCGCCCCAGCCCGGAACATGGCTGCGCGCCCCGCCGCCACCCTCGCCTGGTCGCTGCTGCTGCTCTCCTCGGCCCTGCTCCGCGGCGGCTGCCGGGCGCGCTTTGCCGCCGAGCCGGACTCGGAGGACGACGAAGAGGAGGCGGTGGTTTTCCCCGAGTCGCCGCTGCAGAGACCCACGGTGCTGGTGGCCGTCCTCGCCCGCAACGCTGCGCACACGCTGCCACACTTCCTCGGCTGCCTGGAGCGGCTGGACTACCCCAAGAGCAGGATGGCCATCTGGTGAGCGGGCGGGGGCCCCGTGCGGCCGCGGCGGGAGGCGGGGGCGGCCGCTGTAGGGCGAGGGGACCGCCGAGGGCACGCGGAGACCTGGCGCGCGCACTCCTCGCCGCCTGCAGGAGTCCTGGGCGGAGCAGGCGGTCGGGCTGGGGAAGGACGCGCGGCTCCGTGCGCGCGTGGGGTGCTAATGGGGATAACCAGCCCACCCGAGCTCGTGCGGGTGGCGTGGGCATTAGGTGGCATTGTTCCTCCTTACTCCCGCCACAGGCGGCCTGGGGAGACCCCTCAAGAGGGCTTTCAACGCTCTTCCTTTCAACTCTCAAGGTTTTCTCTTTCCCCATCTCATACCCCTAGCCCTGAAGTGACGGGATAGAGTGCCTTTCGCCGTCTTCCCCTCCAAACGCGACGTATGGAACGTAACTGCGCTGGCAAGGGGGCGTAGGGGCGCGCAGTGGTCGGGGTGGCGTGGAGTGCGCCGCTCTGACTTCCCGGAGCCTGGCTTCTGCTCCCACCTCAGAGGCTGGAAATGTGGCTCCTCGTTCTGCAGGGGGGCCTGGACCCAGGGATGGAGATTGGGCGGGGCCCGCGGAGTCTCCCCAGGTACGCCACCAGCGTGGGTCCCGGCTCCTCCGAGCGCTCCAGGCTGCCCGCCTGTGCATCCTCCTGGGGCGCATTCCCCGCCGCAGATGCAAACCGCGCGGGGCGCCTTGGGGTACTGCGTCCTGGGGAGCGACGGAGCCGCCCTCGGAAAGATAAACAGTCAAGTCTGGTCCTCAGAAGAAAGACCTCTGGGCCTGGGGAGAGGCCCAGGGGATCAGTGGGGGTGGCTGCCCGCCCCACCTGGAGAACGCGGTCCAGTCTCGCACCTTTTATAAACGCAAGTGTCAGTGGCAGACGAAGTTGGCGGCCAGGCGAGCTGTTCAGGGGCCTGTGGAGGGTAAGGTGGATGCTGGCCAGGGGAGACGGGCTGCCAGGTCCCCGGAGGAAGACAGAGCCCCGTCTCTCTGGAGCACTTTCCATTTTGTGTCGATAAAGGGAGCTGTTCTCAGACGAGACACATCCTTAGAGCAGCGGTGGAGAGCAGGAGTGAACGCAGCAGCTGGAATTGGCAGCCTTAGGGTACCTGCAGGGAGAGGTTCCGAGGTGTGAAAGCGAACATGCGGTATAGTACCGCGCTGTGCTACTACTTTCCTTGACTGCCTCCACGGAGAAGGGCACATTATGTGGAAAGTGGGAGCGTTGGTACAGCCAGGTTTTAA
Organism: Propithecus coquereli; assembly: GCF_000956105.1. Classification (NCBI taxonomy): domain Eukaryota; kingdom Metazoa; phylum Chordata; class Mammalia; order Primates; family Indriidae; genus Propithecus; species Propithecus coquereli. The sequence goes on from NW_012138969.1 coordinate 2,175,410, forward strand.
ACCAGAAGGAAGGATTTCTTTTTTTAACCACTTCAATACCAAAAAAAAAAAAAAATATTCACAAATGTCAGTTCTCTTAGTTGCTTTTTTCAAAAGCGATGTCTTACAATATGGTCCTGGCCTTTATGCACTATTTAGTTTTTAAGAACATTACAATATTTACCGTAAGAAGTTAGCGAGGGGTGAAACAGGTACCAAGCTTTGCTACCTAATTTACACACATTACCTCCTTTATCACACAGTAAACTTTTCAGAGGAGTGCTTTGATCCTTATTTTATGAACGAAGAAACTGAGGCTTGGGTCATTTCAATAATTCACTTAAAGTCACAGAATTAATAAATGGCAAAATTGGAATTTGAACCCAAGTTTGTCCCTAAAGATTGCCCTAAAAAGGTAGTGGTAATGGGAATATGACATAAATAAAACTTATATTAACCTATAAACTACAAATTAGGAATCTTGAGTTATTTATCACTAGCTTGATGGGTGATTTGGGGCTGGTTGCTTGGGATTGATAGGCATCAGTTTCCTCATCAATAAAATGAGGGAATTGGAATAAATTACTTCAAAAATTCTTTCTGGCTCTTGAATTTCGTATATTTTATGATATGATTAGGATCAACCAGCATCAATGTACATCCTAAATTCCCTGGATTTTCCAGATTATATGGACATTGGTGTTCTATTTATTAATATTTAGATGGGTAGGTTTCCAATTCAGAATAGACTTTTGGAATTTATTTTCCTTTATGGCCAGTGTTGGAAAATTAAAGAAGAATCTCAAGGGCCTTTGGCAACTTTCGAATCAGTCACTGAAGATTCTTTTTTGAAAAATATTGGTTATGTCTTAGAAACTCTGTATAATTCATTAGGTTATTATTAGGTATTGTTATTATACAAACGCTAGTTTCTAAATAGTACTTTACAGCTCTCAAAGTATTTTCATCAACTGTGTTCTCATTTGATCCTTACTGCCATTTTGTGAAGAAATAAAATTATCTCTATTTCACAGAAGAAGAAATTGTGTCTAAAGTAATTGACTTACTCAAGATTACATTTATTTATTAATTCCACAAATACTTCATAAGAGCTCATGGTTCTTCTAAGAACTTTACATTCATTTTCTGGTTTAATCTCCATAATGACTCTATCAGGTATATACTATTATTTTACCCTTTTACAGATGGGAGAACTGAGGCACAAAGAGGTTGTACAAGCACACGCTCCTAATAACCTTTTTTTGTAAGAACCAGTCAAGTTAGGGATGAAAAAAGTTTAGTAAGATGTGGTTCCTTATAGACAAATATGGCTCCTTTTGCTGGGCAGTGTGAGGTGATCTGAATAGCATTCAAAGCGTTTGGGGGAGAACCAAAGGATTTTAAATCAGTTGTGTGGTCATGGAAGACTTCTTGAGGAGTTAACACTGATTTTGAACTGAGATTTGAAGGATGAATAGAAATCAATTAAAACTTGGGAAAGGAACATTCCAGAAATAGGGCACAGCAAGGCAAAATATAGTACTGGGGCATCAACCAGAGTTTCCTCTCAAGAGAGTTAAAGCGAGTGACAGATCTAATGATTTCAAGTCTCCAATTGTACTATACCATAGGGTCTCTCCAGAAATAGTGACTTCTAGACTAGCACTAGGGGAATATTTGCCTGAGACAGTTATGGGATATAACCCTCCAAGGGAGGCAGTACCTCCATTTAGGATGTTATAGTTTGAGGGGTTTCTGCCAATTGCTTACCTCTAGTTTCTCATTCCCAAGCTCTATTTAACATTGTGAGATGCTAAACCGACTAGAATCCACTCTGCAAAGCCAGCACATGCCAGTGTCAAAAATTGCAGAGAGCTATCAGAACTTTACAGAACTGTGTTGAATACAGAGCCTGGGGTGCCAGCTTCCTTTGAATCTGATCTTAGTAACTCACTCTGTGCGGATACCCTCTTCTCATTCGTCCACTTACCTCTCCGAAGGGCTGGAGGAGTGCCTGATAAGACTTCTCTTCGAGATGGGTCATTGAGGGGCCTGGCTCATTGATTACATTCAGACTTCCCTATGATAACGATATTTTTTCTTACCCAGAGTTCTGGACCAGTTCTGCACTGCACATATAAATGAAATGAGTACCAACAAACTGACCTGAAAGATTCTGCTAGCAGAGAACGTCTGCACTTAGTTAGCATCAAGCTTATTCAGATTAGGATGAAGAAAGGAAAATTTATATTTTAGAGATACGTTATACCAGCAAAAAGGAAAACTTTTTACATTTACCGGTCTGATCTCAAAATCCACCAAACTAATTGTTTTCTTTCAAATGTTGCAACTCCGTGATAAGGAAGATATTCCTTGTGCCATAATTAAAACCAGCACGAAGTTGATGAGAATCAGCGTTGTACTGAGATGAAGGAACTGTGAAGTGTTGTGACATGTGGCAGTGTACTTGAGTAGGTTCTCTTTAATTCAGTGGAGCCATGAGCAAGTGGCCTTAGCAATAGAGAGAAGGCTGACCTCATCCCCCTTCCCAAACCTATGATTAAGGGTAGTGGGGCCAAGTACCAGGATAGTGAAAACTGGAGCATGGCATGGGGAAAAACATTTGGTCCAAAGGAGACATTAAGATTGTCTTTTGGAGAGCCTGCTGTTGCTTGTGGAAAGACAGTTGGGATTCACAGAGTCTGTACAGGCACAAGGCAGTATCTGCTATGTAATTACAGAATGATTTGAGTATTTCACTTGGTAGAGTTTTAAAAAGTAATATGCCAAACTGGGAACCATTTTATGGATTTTTAAAGAAAGACGTGAGTTTAGTTGATGCAAACATAAACAATGATGAGCTTCTACTGGTTCTGAGTTCCTGGTCCTAACATTTTGCACCCTACTTTATTTCTGCATTATTTGAGGGTTATCTTGAATTTATCTCCACATTCTAATGCCCAACCAGTAGCATGTTGGTGAATGTTTAACTAGATACGCTCATATACATGTTTTTATAAGATGTTCCTAAAATGTGATAACCAATGATAGTTTTTAGCACCAGTGGTGAGAATGGTGTCATATTGATATGTTATCATTACAATCTTGACATTAAATGCTGTACATTGTCCCTATAGACAGAAGTTTCAGCTTATGGCTGAAAAAGTAGATAATACTTTAGTCCTCTTTTTTCCATTAGTCTGTTTTCCTCACCTTTCTCCTCCTTTTCCTTATTTTTCCCAACCTGGTAGTTTAGTACAGAGAAAGAGTATGCGAGTCACATGGACTAGGGCACAAATCTGTGTGATCATGAGCACATTAGTGAACCTCTAAGACAGCTTCCTCATCAGAAAATGACTAGTAATAACAGCTACCTCAAAGGGTTGTTGTCACAAATGAGGTAATGTATATACAATGTCTTTTACATAAATGATAGTTGCTATATCCTATCAATCTTTTCCTTTCCGTCCCATCTCCTTTACCTTTCTCAAAATATTTTTTTAAAATGTTCACAAAGAACTCAATTTAATTTCTTCTTTCCAACAAAAAATTATCAACGTAATGAAAACTAACATTTACGGAGGCACTTTTCCAAACACTTCGGTATAACTGATTCACTCCAGACAAAAACCCTAGGTGGAAGTGCCCCTAAATTTCACTCTCACTTTGCGCAGGAGGAAACTGAGGAACAGAGAATGTAAATAATTTGCCTGGGGTCACGAAGCTAGTGCATGGTGGAGCCAGAATATGACCTAGGCAGCTAATGTCACAGACTGAGTATGGATGGTCTGTTTAAGATCATGAAAAGATCCATTAATTCTAGTTTTTGCTTCTGTCGGTTGACCCAACTTAAGAAGATCAGAACTCCAGTGTTTCTTTCAAATGAGAATTGTTGCTTCCGCTTGAGCGATACAAGGGACTCAGTGGTTCCCTTCTGCTGTCTTGATAATTTCATCACTCAGCTCAGGCACTTTCTAGTTACTGAACTCTACTCTATTTTGGTAGATTTCATAGGGACAGAATGAGACTAAATATGTGCATTGTACATAAATATGCAGGTCACTTGCTGTGATCACAATCACACAGGAACAGAAAGAAACTTCTCAAGTATTACCAAAGGCAAAGGATTAAGGCAGCACTAATCGTATACATATTGGCTACATTTCAGGTTCATACTGGTAAAACAGAGTCAATTTTTTAGCCTTTTTAATTAGTGGATTTACCTTTGGTTGTCTCCTAAATTCAGCTTTATTCTAGATGACTGGAGAAGTTATCAATCCTTTCCCCAACCTCCAGTTTCAAAACACAATTGGGCCTCAGAATTATGTATTTCCTTTGGGTAAAAATTGAAATAACTAATAAATGTCACCAATCCTACTCCAGTTATGACAGATTGCCTGCCCGCAGAATTAGGAAAAATGCCTAAATTGTCCCTCATTCTATTTTATGGCGTTCCACGGATGAGAAGTCTAAAGCCCAGGGCAGTTAAGGGATTTCCCCTGGTAAATTACACAGTGAATCAGTGTTGGAATGAGGTGACTGATTCCTAGATTTTAAATCCTGTGTAGCTGTTTTAATGATGATTATTTTATAACAAATATCCCCTCACGGTTTAAAGGAGCATGTCAGCTACTCTAAGCAGAGTTTGGTTTTCACAGACCTTGTGTTTATCCCCTTTATCCAGATGATTCTGCCACTAACTTTCTTTGTGACTCCAGGTATATGTAAGCATGTGCTTCTTACGGACCTCTCGCTTGTCTGTCTCTGGTGGTTCTAGGAGTGAACAATGAAAGCCTTGTAACTAGGAAAGCTGCTGGTTGTGCCTTGGTCCTTTTTCCAACACTTAAATGTGCACTTGGGTCGTATCACTGTGTGGCACCGTCTCCAAGTCTACGGCGCAGTATAGTAGCACCATTATACAGCTTATATAGGCACTGTAGTAGGAAAATTATAAGTCTTGTTCCTGCACATTTCTTCATAAACCTAACAATATACAGTGAAGTTAAAGTCAGAGAAAATTATTAGCCTACAGTATGGTCACTAGAGCTATTGCCCAGTTACCAGATTATGAAGAAACTTTGCTACATGTGTTTAAATCATAGCTATTCTTCATCTGGAGTTACAGACTGTGTGTATTGTATATGTTTTGACATTTTTTCTTCTCAAAGGAGTGACTTGTTCATTTAATTGAATTTAATCGATATGTCGTTAGCATATCAAAAATTGTTGATTTTAAAACATTTGAACCTCTTAAGGTCCTTGTGGATTTAAAAAATATTTTCAAATTATTTTAAGAATTTGCTGCTTTTTGTTTTTAAATGGAAAAGTAATCTACTCACGTAATAAAAAATTCAAATAGTATGAGTTGGGAATATGATAAAAAGTGAATCCCCCCTCTCCATACCACCTGCCAGAGTGACCAATAGTAAGTTTCTTGTGTATTCCTCTAGAAACTTTCTCTGCATATACATATGTCCTTTTCATTTCAGCCCAAATATGCATGTTTTATATACCCTGTTCTGCATAAGTGTGATATCTTTAAATCCATCTCTCTCTCCCAGGTTCTTTGAACACCGCCAGCCCACCTACAACTATGCCCCAGGTGGCACAGCGAAAGCCAGCTTGGCCTCTAGAAAATCTGACCCTAAGCCCATTTTTAAAAAAAGAAACAAAAAACACCTTTTTGGTGAAATGTAATATACATCCAAAAAGTGCATATATCATAAATGTATAACTTGATCACTTTGCACAAACAAAACATGCCCATGTGACTAGCACCGGACCTTGCCAGGCCTGCACTTGTATACAGCAACCATTGTTAGGGCTGAGTAGCTGCTGTCCCCTGGACTTTGTCCAGGCAGCCAAATCGCCACCAGGCCCACACTGTGTGCGCTTGCAATTCACCCCTGGCTGTCTGTTTCTGACTGACTTGCCTACCCCCCTTGGCACGTGGGTCCTGACTCTTGCTCCCTCCTCAGGCTGCTCAAGGAGCCCTAGGGCCCAAGTAGTAACTGCTTTTTGGAACCAGCAGGCTTGGCAAGCTGCCAGCAAGTGACCTAGTGGTAAAAGGATCAGGATTGTATTACTTTTCTCTCAGCTCTCCTTTCCTCTGGTAGGAAAGCTGTGTTTTAATGTTCGTAACAGTGAAAAAGGATTCTCATTATAGGCAATAATGAAAACCCGTGCAGAATATAAATAGAGTGGCTGTAATTAATTCGCTGGAAGTTTCTGCCATTCAAATCCATGAAAACGCAGCATTTGTGGTTGGAGACTTTAGCCAAGTCTCTTGCATGAATTAAGCCTTAGATTTGGCTGGAGGGCATTTCTTTTCCTCTCTAGGAGCACCATAGAGAAATCCTTTCAGAATTAGACTTTGAATACTACCTCCATAACATCCTGCCAGGGCTGACCTTATGACTTTGTGACATATTTCACTTCATTGAGGCAGCAGTTATTATTAGTTTAGTTGTTTGTCAAATTCACCGAGCTGAGGCCAGTCCCCTGACTTCTTCATTTAGCTGATGAGCATTTGTTCCTCTGCAAATATAATGCAAAATAATCCTCCTCCTTCCAAGGTTTTCTGATTAATGATTGAAGACCCTTTAGAAGATGTGTATTTCAGAAACATGAATAAAATCATAACTAATGATCTTGGGCTGCATACCCCCCAGGAGTACGGCAGGAGACTTAGTCTGAGGGCAGCTGCTGCTACAGAAACATTTTCATGAGCAACCGATTTCACTGGCTCCTTGTCTATATTAGAACAGCTCATTACCTTCCAGGCTAAATCGCATCAAGGCCTACAGAGGGACGTATCAGGCTGGAGAGAGGAGGTTCCTTACATGCAGCTTTCCCCATTTTGGCTGCCAAGCCCAAGAAAACCATGAGGGTAGCTCAAAATGCATACATTGTAGACAATAGGGAACTGTAACTCTTTCCAGTCTCTTTTCTTCCTGAGAGTGATGACATAAGTTTTGGGGATGGGGAGGGCAGTGGGCAAGCTTCTTGTTCTCCCAGGCAAGAGACGCGACTCTAAGAAAGAGGAGTCTATGGATGTACGTTGACTGTTCTTCTCCGTGAAAGCTGTGTTAAGTGAGAAATTGCTGCTCTTTGGGGTCTTAAAAAAGGCAGAGTTTTCTAGAGACTCACCGTGGAGTCTTAAATTCCTTGGATAGTTGTGAAAAATGTGATTGTGGACATTTGGGGCTGTGGCATTCTCAATACGGAGTCCCTCCTGGACTAATAGACTGTTTTTTGGTTTCTTGGTTGCCAGCCAGCCCCATAATCCTGTCCCAGCTCCACACACCACAGTGATTATGGTTAAGAGCAGCCAAGATAGTGGAAAGTTGCTGCCAAGCGGAATCAGGGTTTTTCATGTCATCACCGCACCGCTGAACAGTGAGCTTGTATATGGCTCCCACGCCGCTGCTCTCTCCCCGCTGCAAGCAGGTCTGGCGGGACAGCACTCAGACAGACAGTCAGACGGTGTCTTGCACTGCGGACGGCTTTTGTGGCATTGGCATGTAAGGCTTGAAACAGCCAGCATACTAAAATAGTTTAGAAAACTACAAGTCTCCTCTCTGCTTTTCCTCAATCTTATTAGACTTTAAGATTTATGGGGCCACATTATTTCCGTTCTAGAATTTTCTCTAGCAAGATAAATTATGGATTTCTGAAACAAGGAATTAAAAAATGTTAGTTAGGTACATCCTTTTACTTATTTGGCCATCACAGATTGTCATTGAAGAAAATTCTGTAAAGATAATCGTGTTGAAATTAGTACTTAAGGTGGCCTGAAAGTGATTCACCCCCATTCATCTAGTTTGCTGTTCTACCAGCCTTTTGGTATAAGGCTGCTGGGCTTGACTAGCGTTTCCCAAATACTGGTTCAGGGGCCAGCTGCATCTCAGCAGCTGGGGCGTTTGTGAGACACATAGGTTTCTGGGCCCCATTTCAGCCATATTCAATCAGATGGTCCATGGGAGGGGCCTAGGAATCTGTATGTTAAGCACGTACACAAGTGATTTGGATGCATCTCTGGGTTTGGGAACTGCAGGAAATGAACTCCCAGAAGGCCCATTGAGGACTAGGGGATCTTCACAGAATGATCAAAACACAGGACCATGGGAGTTTCAAAGTTTGGAAAGTTGGAATACTCAGGATTCTTCGAAACTCCAGATTCCAGATGCTTAAGCCATCAAAAAGGCCAAGGGGTTTTCTTATTAAGAGAAGTAGTAAGGTACAGGATTACATAGGAGAAACACAGCCAGGCATGCATCATCTGTGGTTTTTTATTAAGTCAAGCACATGTATTCTCCTTCCATCCAACAGAGGCTATGTAAAAAAAAAAAAATTTTTTTTAAAGGCAATACCCCAAACTGTTTGTCAAGTGTATGAAGTTCCTTGTACTGGGGCACAGTATAAAATGGCACTCTCTTAAGCTCTTTGCTTATATGAAGTGTATCTTACATGATGAGTTCATTAAGCATTTAGTTTTACAGAAGAAAAAATGTCTATTGATGAACACTTTATTTAATAGAGTGTAGGGAAATCAAATCAGTGCATTTCCTCCAAATAAATAATATTCATTTGAGCCATTTCAGTCCTCATATTCCCTGATCTTGGTTTCTTTGTTGCTTGTATTTAATTTTCTTCCCCTTGCTTGATATTGTCTTCAGCATGCTATTAAAAAACTCCTCCCTTCGTGTAGGACAAATTTAAACGCTCTATTAAATTAGCCTGTTTTTAGCCCTGGCAGTTCAGCCTTAATTACATGATTTCACAAAGTCCCTAAACCTGGTATCCCCATTAGTTATGAACTCAAAATATAACTTTTCAGAAATTCACACTGTTCTGTTCTGCTGTACAAAGGATTGTTCTGATTTTGCTGCTGCTGCACAAAGATATGTCTTAAGAAGTTGACGCAGTAGCATTATTACAACTGCACATACAATAGTAACCTGGTGTGGGAAAGGTCACAACTCAGTTGCTTAATCTTATACTGTTCCACACCCTGTCTTCTTGTGTTCTTTTAGTGGAAGGGCTATCAAACATTCCACGGTAAGAGTTCTGAAGTTAATGATCCATTTTCCTTTCTAATCCTTTTTCCTTCTCAAAAATATGAGCTGCATTTTATGACCTAGCATGTCCTCCAGCCAAGAGGATAATAATCACTTGAGGATGGAGTGAGCCTGGTACAGGGGAGTCCCCAGGAGAGTCACCTCTAGCCAAAGGAAGCCTCTTTTATTTTTTTCTTCAGTGTGCAAATATCATCATATCGTTACTTGTGTTGTCTTGTGAAAGGACTGGCTCATGCTGGGTCACTTTGAACAAGTCACATATCTCCAGTCCTCAGTTTTCTTTCCTGTAATATAAGGGAAATGTGCTAGAATTGTGGTTCTCAAATGCAGCTGCTTCTTATTAAAAGAATCATTTGATGAGGTATTAAAAAATACTAATGCCTGGGCCACATCCCAGACCAATTAAGTCTGAATCTGCGGGGTAGAGCCGGGGCCATCGACACGTTTTGAAAACTTCCCAGGGAGTGGTAATATGCAGTCCAGCTTGAAAACCTCTGGATGAAATGTTCTCTAGGGTCCCTTCCTGATCTAACATTCCCGCCTTCATAGGAGTGACCATGTCTGAATCATAACTCCACATAGTCGATGCTTCCTGGACTCTCAGCCCGACTTTATATCTTTTTGGGGTGGCCTTAAAAAACCTAATTTTTTTAGGAAGCTCATGGCATTTCATCCTGTTGTATATTGTGGCTAATGGTGTTTGCTAAGAGTGTTGTCTCCTTTGGAAAGCACGTGCTTGATGGTGACTGAACTACCCAGGTACTTGGCACCATGAGGGCTAGCCTTGCAAGGGTACGGCTGGAACTTCTTTTTTTTTTTTTTTGAGACAGAGTCTCACTGTGTTGCCCGGGCTAGAGTGCCGTGGCATCATCCTAGCTCACAGCAACCTCAAACTCCTGGGCTCAAGCGATCCTCCTGCCTCAGCCTCCCGAGTAGCTGGAACTACAGACATGCGCCACCATGCCTGGCTAATTTTTTCTATATATTTTTAGTTGTCCAATTAATTTCTTTCTAATTTTAGTAGAGACGGGGTCTCGCTCTTGCTCAGGCTGGTCTCGAACTCCTGAGCTCAAACAATCCGCCCGCCTCGGCCTCACAGAGAGCTAGGATTACAGGCGTGAGCCACTGCGCTCGGCCCTGGAACTTCTTATGAAGGAGCTGTGTGTACCAGGAGAAGGAGCAGCATCAACCCGAGATGTCCTTCCTTTGGCACACAGATGGCTACCACTTAGCTAAGGGAGCTGCGTGTATTAAGGCTTCTAAGCACGTGAGCCAGGCTCTGGCCAGCTTAGGATTCCTTCCTGCAGTATGCGTTTTGGTGTGTTGCCCAGCTTTGCTCTTAGGTTTTCTATTTCATATGGGTGTAGGGCCTCTAATCATCTCTGGGTGTTGAATTTCTGATGTTACTTCTAATGGCTTTGAAGTTTAGCTTCTTTTATTTCTAGATTTGCATAAACAGTGCGGCCTTTGTCCTGTGGTCTTGCCACAGCCTCAAAGCTTTGACTGGGCATCAAAGACATACTGGATCCTCCTTTCTTAGGCATCAGATTGCAGCAATGCCAGCAGGTGACTGAAGGTTACAGCCCCACTTCTGGGCCAGTTTTCTGTCTTTCAGTCAAAGAAGATTAAGTTAGATTCTGCCAAGTCCTCTTTGACAAGGGTTCTGAATCTTAACAGCTTTTCATAACATAATGCCTATGCAAATACTGGTAAACTAAAGGGAAACTGCTGGTGTTTGTCTAAAGAGGAAAGGACAGTAACTCTCTAATATTTGCTGAACTCCCCTTGCCTTGTGAGAGGCAGATTATTAAATGTCCCTCTGCGAAGCATGGAACCTCCAGGCCCATTGGCCAGACTTTGCTACTGATGTTAGCTTTCTGAGGGCCAAAACCTCATTTTCCCATATGCCTTATTAAAATAAAGGCAGTAGTTGAACTTTCAGTTATCCGTGCATGGATTGTCTGTATTTCGAATATACTGAGGCTAGATTTGATAACAGGTCAGTTTGCTCCAATCATCCAACACACCCTTGAGCTGTAGCTCTGTCTCTACGCTGCCTAATAGTTGTGTGTTTAGATAACACAGTCTAATTTTTATCTCAGCTTGGAAAAAAGCTGGAAAGTATTCAGCAACATTCCATATAAGGCATTCCAGCACCAGTTATATCTGATTCCTTAACTGTTTGCTCTTTTGCATTGTCTATGCCATGCACCACCATATCTGCGGATTTTCTTGAGTTTTCTTCCTTGCCTTGGTTGCTTCATCTTTACAATGAGTGTTGGATAGGCTAAACTTTAACGACGTTTCTAACCACAGCATGCTATGTATTTGTGTAATAGTTCCACCACTGACACCATGAAAAATGAAACAACTCATTCTTTAGCCACACTAATTAAGATAGCATTTTGAGCTTTTTTTCTGTGTTAGTACTGAGATTTGACTTCTTCTGTAGCTTTGACTTATCCATGTCTCATGTCTTTGGTGAGTAGACTAATGATTCATATCTATATAAAATTAAAAAAAAAATTTCCCTCTCACCTGAATGAAAATGTCATGTCTTTTATGAACAACAGCAGCCAAAAAGAAGGGCTGTGATGAGAAGAAAAAGAATCCAGAGAATTGTGTCAGAAGACAGTTCCAGATCTGAAAACTGGGAAAACCATTGCTGTTGACACTCGGGATGGAATATTTGCAGCATGAGTGTACATAGTGAAGGTGTCTGTTAGATTTAAGTTTTCTCATGTATGAAAAATAAGTAAGTGCAAGTCTTCCCTAGAATTTCCCACAACTCCCTTTTTTTGGAAAAGGCAAAAATAAGAGTTTGACATTTGCCATTGTGATGGGAAACAGTATATGTGTTTGTTCTTTGCAAAAGCTGCTGGCCAGCCTGTGGACAGTCTACTGCATGAGGAACGTGGCTTGCATGTGCTCCTTGAGAATTAGAAGAACCCGGCAGTTGGAAGTCAAGTTTCACCAGCTAATGGGTTATTGCGCTCCCAGGGAAGGGCTTCACTTCATAGTGGTGTCATTATATCATAGAAGTGGTAAATACTGCTGATGCCTTCAAAGGCCAGAAGCACGAGTACCGTGAAAGGTTCTTGTGACATGAAGTCTAGGGCCACCTCCTTTCTTGCTGATGCTTTACCTTAGGAGGAGAAGGAAAGTCGGGGGAAGTAGAGATATGGAAGACTGAGAATCACTTGTCTACTGAGTTTGAATTTATATACTACAGAAGAATAAAACCAAGAAGGTAAAAATTTCCTTTCACAAAGAGTCTTCCCATTGATACCTTACATTGCTGAGGTTCAGTTTCTAAAACCAAACTCTTCCCTTTCTGAGCTATAACTTATAAATAAAAAGCAAATCCTCCTGCTGGACCAGAATGATCTTGAGAAAGCTCTGCTCTTTGGCTGCCTCCCTCAGCCCTCTCCAGTCTTGGCTACTCAGCTGATACTCTCCAGCTGTAAGCCAGCTGCTTCATTTTCCTAAAATCTGCTGCCAGCTGTTTTGAGTTTCTGAAGGAAGACTTCTTCTAGGGTGCTGTGGTGACGCTGGGGCTCCGGCGTGATAGCATAAAACGCCCTGTGAGTTTTTACTCTGCTGTCATAGTAAATGTGATTTGATAGACTGAGAGTGAAATCATTTCTGCCCTGAAGTGGAATGGGTTTTGAAGCTCCTCTCTCTCTTCCATGTCATAGAGTTTCTGAGATTTAGTGCCGCTTCCCCTAATCTGTGTACGAGTTTTCAAGTTTTAGATAACAAATTGCCTTGGCGTTTGATAGCTTTGAACTAGAAAGCAAATAGTTTCCCTGAAAGGAACACTTTATTGTTCTGATGTCAAAGGATCAGAGCATAAATAAACCATAGTCTGTGTTTTACCTTCTGAAATAATTTCTCCTAACTGAATTTTTAGAGTTCTCATTTTAATTAAATCTCATTCCTACCTACATACATTTGACTCCATTTTCTCTTTTCCAATTCTTTCCTTTTTATGTTTACAAAGAGGCATTTTTCTAGGTAGGTCTTAGTTAATTTATTGATGGATTGATCTATTTATTTATCCGTATAATTAGTTTTAGTGATTGTAGTAGAAATTCAGCTATCTTATCTGAAATAATTGGGAGAAGGTGTTCTTTCTTCAACTGTGTAAAAAATGATCATGACTTTTAAAAATACAGACAGGTAATTCTTATTTTCAGCAACTTAAAAAAAAAATATTTGCCTTCCTTGGCCTTTGATCCCTGAGAAGACAAAGGTTACACATGGCTATGGCGTGTAGTTATTCTCACCCTGGGTGGTAAAATAATACACTGTCATTTCCAGACCCCTGAACAATCAACTGTTAACAAGTGAGATCATTTTTGGTAGGAGAATCGCATATGTCATTGTCTCGAAAGAGATATCGGCTGCAGATGCAGTCTGGGGACCTACTTCCAAATACTTGTTCAAACCCCTCCCAGCTTCGTCTGAACTTGACATTAATCCCACTTTGACATTTCAAAGAGGTTGAGTGCTGCACATTCCCAACTAAATAGATAATAAAACAAAACCAGTAACCTATTGCTAAATACAAAGTGAAAGGAATGAGAGTAGTCATTTTGTGATTCATTTCATGTATTCTGTCAACGTCTTAGTCTGTTTTATGCTGCTATAGCAGACTGCCACAGTCTGCGTAATAATTTACAATGAATAGAAATTTATTTGGCTCACAGTTCTGTAGGCTGGGAAGTCCAGGATCGAGGAGCCTCTGGCGAGGGCCTTCTTGCAGTGCCATCCCATGGTGGAAGGGCAAAGAGAGGGCAAGAGAGAGCAAGAGGGGCCAAACTTGTTATTTTATAAGGATCCCACTCCCATGATAATGAACCCATTCCCTCGATAACGCCATTAATCCATTCGAGGGGGCAGAGCCCTCATGTCCCAATCACCTGTTAAAGGTCCTATCTCCCAACACTGCTACATTGGGGATCGAATTTCCCTCACACAAACTTTGGGGGACACATTCAAACCATAACAGTCACTAAGAAGAAACAACATATTTTTCCCCGGCTCCTTAGAAAAGTAGAAAGCTTTGATTATTTCTTTAAAAGTCTTGTAAATATTGAAGTAATATGTAAAAATATGAGGTTTCATGGATGTTTCTTGCCTTACCTCAAAGGCCTGCTGTTTGAAAATGGTGAACTGTAATCAGCAGTGTGGTAACGACCTTCAGGATGCCTCCTGATACTCACGCCTCTGTAGTCTCCACCCAGGCTGAATTGCGTGACTTAATAGAGCAGGTGGAAGTGAGAGCCTTTGACTTCCCAGGCCAGATCATAAAAAGCATTGCCGTTTCTGCCCTGCATTGCTTGCTCTGGGGGATGCCAGCCCCCATGCCTGAGAACATTCCAGCAGTCCCAAGGAGAGGCCCATGTGGAGAGGAACTAAGGCCTGCAGCCAACGGCCAGCACCACATCCAAGTACAACCTCTGAGACTTAAGTGAGAATGTCCTAAGTGCCTGAGCCACACAACCTAAGAACAGAACGAATGCCACTGTTTGAGGTGCTAGAGGTGCAGATATGGCCCCTGCTGTCATGGAGCTTATGGTGTACTGCCGGAGAGAGACAATAAACAAGAAAATGAACAAACAAGATGATTTTAAGAGATAAATGTTAAGGAGAAAGTGAAACAGGATAATGCAGTAGAGCTCTGATAAGACAGTACTTGATGTATAAGGTGGTCAGAAAAGGACTTTTGGAGAAGGAGATAGTTGAGCCAAGGCCTGAATGATGAGGAGCAACCTTGTCAGGATGGTGGGGAGGGGAGGGGAGGGGAAAGTCAGGGAAATAGTGTGCGTATTGGAAGAAAGCAAAGAAAGTCAATATGGCTAAGTCTTTTGTGGACTTACATCAGATTTGCCTTCAGAATAGCATGCCATTCTTCTTTGAGCTTCTTCTTGGGAGCAATATGGTCAATTTTCAATACCATCAACAACAGCATAATATGTTTTTATTTTAGTTCTTACTAATCCATTTAACTATACAATTTAACATCCACAATTTAGTGGAAGTAAACATTATTTGTGCTGTTAACATTTGCATATTATGTTAGCAAATTGCCTACTTTAGCATCCTCTGCATCCTGATTTCACAGTGGAATATTCTCACATGACTTTTTCTTTCTGGCTGTACTGTCGTCAGTAGCAATGCCATTACTAATAAGATTCAGGGAGCAATACTCATGAAAAATGAAAGTGCTTTATTTGAAAGCCACAGAAAAATTAAACAAAACATACCACCTCGGCAATAAGTGAAGACCTTCTACACAGCCAAGAATGAGTCTAACAACCAAGTGAGGGCTGGACACTGCCAGGTCTGCATCTATCTCTTCTCTTACTTAAGCACAGGTTAGGAGTGTTAGAAGGACCTGCTAAACTGACAGCATGCACTATTGAGTTTTAGGTTAATTATTTACTGTTCTCCTATACTTCAATTTTTTTTTTATTTAGGCATAGAGCAAAAGTATGCAAAAATGTGTAGATCGGTGTTTTGGATCCTGTTCTGCATCTTCCCACAGGAATCATTTGAATTCAGTCCACTTTTGATGTCCCTGTTTCCTTGGCTAACATCACAGCACATTTCATCTTGATTAAAAAGAACATTTCTCAAATTGGCTGTGGGCCAAACAGAGAGATTTGTCTTGGATTTGCTTCAGTTTGGGCTTAAGTTCTGAGTCTCAACTGTGGAGTATTATATCTTGGAAAAACTCTTCTATCATTTTCAGTTGTCTGAGGCTTTGATTTTTTTAATCTCCAAAAATAGAAATGAGACTACCAAACATAAAGAATGTGAATTAAGAGTGATCTGCTTTAGTTAAATATTTAGTTTCTATTTAATCTCCTAGTTCATGTATTAATACAATAGAGAACTCTGTCATGCTCAAGTACAGGGTAAGAATACTTACTGATTACTGACTTAAAAAGAAAAACCCTGTAAATCAATATTTGAGTTACGTTTCCTGCATAAACGCATTAGCTCTGTCCTGGGGAAAAGTCTCAATGCGTAATTATTTCAGGCCAGTGAGCTCATAGCTGTCTGCTTGGCAAAGCTCAGCTCTGGTTTCTTCGTGAAAAATAAGATAACTGCCAGGATTTTTTCTGTCTCCTACCTGAGCCCTAACATGTACTGCTTTTCTCTCCAGAAGACTTAGATTCTTTAGGTTAATGGCATTTCCTCTGCCTCCCATATAGTGTGACCAAGAAGTGAGTTGGTACTGAGAAGCCAAAAATCAGAACAAAGAGCAACGATTCAATTATTTTTGAAAGAAGATGCACATTTATAGGAACCATGAGAAAGGACATCAGCTGTTCAAATCCAAGTGTTCAAATTCGAGATGTTTCAAAAAGTCTCATGCCTAATAAAATACTAATTATAATCTGGTTTGCTTTAGACAGATGAATGGTTCCACAATGAACCCTCTTTGTTTTTTAAAAGGCTTCCCCTGCTCCCCTACATTTGGCATTCTTACTGCTGCAGAAAATATTTCTTCCTTCTCAGTTTATTCTGATCCCTGCTGTCTGGAGAATCTTCCAACATATTAATTTATGACTTTGAGAGAGATTGCATACGCATTTCTGTAGGGACCTCTGTGTCAAATTTGGCTCTAATGTATCTCATACCTTCTCACTTATTTTGGGTAGTGTTACGGTTTATATCTTACTAAATATTTAGATTTTCAAGGTAAAGTGAAGAATGTGTATAGTCTGAAAAGGTTTATAGTGTTCTTTGATTTTATTAGGAATGAAAAAGTTTCCTATGAATGAAATCATTGTTAGAATTTGTTTTCCATTTTGTTTACTTTGCTTCTGAAGATGTTTTGAAACCTTGATTTCTGGGAATGGAATTCTTTGTATGCTTCCTAGGAAAGGAAATATAACACACTAGTTAGAATAGTTAATACTAGAGAAGGAACATTCTTCCTCCTAAAATACTATAGTGTAACAAATCACCCACTACCCCCAGTTTCAAATATAATGAGATGGGAAGAGGGGGTGTTCCATCTGTACAAGTTAAATCTCACAGATATAATTTTTAAAAGTAGTTTTGTTGTTTTCAAATATATATAGTAATTGAACGTAATGATAAACTTAGGAAATCAGTTTTAATTACTATATGACAATTATATCTGCTTAATGTCTTTATTGTTGTTATATGAGTTATTCTTCTAAAGAGTTTGTTATCTCTAGTACCCTGTAATTTATAATACCTTTTACTTAATAATGAGGGCTAATATTTATTGAACACTCATCGTGTGCCAAACGTTATAAGTTTCCATGAATTAACTCATTCTGAGCTCACAACAACCAGGTGAAACATACTATTAGCAGCAGCTTCATCTGACAAAGGAGAAACTGAAGTTCAGACAAATTAAGATTTTTCAAAAGCTGCATGCTTAGAGCAAAGCGGTGACCTGACCCAGGCCCAGAGGCAGGTTAACTGTGAAGCTAATGAAGCTTGCGCTTCAGTCCCCCTGCTTGGGGGGCTCAGCACATGTATTCACATTTGTTTTGGGAAAACCTGTGGAAGGAAATACTTTATAAGCAGTTGGCTAAGACCACTTGGCCAACTTCCCCTCCATCACACTTCCTGTTTCGGGTGTCACTGGAGTGGCCATGGGCTTATCTGCAATCTAGCTGAGAGAAAGTTGACTTGGGGATGCCATGGATTTGGGGTTTTTGGAATAATGTGGTTTACAGTTACTGCCATAAATTCCATTTACGTGAATGATTTAGTTCTTGTTAATGTCCAGTGAAAACAAATCTTCCATCAGAAACATACTCGATAATGCCATGAATACAATTGAATATAATTATAAATATACCAGAGACATTTCTTTTTTTCTGTGGAAATCACATGAAATAGAAGATATTAGAGTTGCTATATTTGAAGAGCACAAACCCGTGGCAGCACTAGGAACAGTGAGTATATCTGAAAATGTACATGTTTTCCATGTTGCAACATTTCAAGTTGTGTTCTGGAAATTTCAGAGCATCTTAGCCTGAAAAAACCCAACAGTTCCATTTGAAACGACGTATAAAACTGTGACCAACACGGTGAAGTAGCTTGAAAGTTTTCTAAAGTGTTAATAATAAAAAGCAAATTTCGGTGAACCTTGATTGAGGAAAGACTAAATTATATTGCTATTTTCTCTATACAAAAGATATTATAAATATTTGGTACACGAAGCAGTTGAGAGTACGTGAACAAAAATATAAGAAAGTAAATTTATAGAAGTATCTCAGGCAGTTATTAATAAATTATTTTCCTGGGTTTTGGATGTTTGTGGCATTTCTCGGCTTTTAAAAATTTCTTATAATTTATTTTCTCATTTGAAATAAATATTCCCTTTATATGCTTTACATAAATATTTTAAAAATTCACATTTTGTATTTAACTTTACATTTGGAATTTTGTATCCCTTCTCTTAAAATGGGTTCTCCCAGGTTACGTAAGCTTCAAGCCTCACAAAAGCTAGACTCAACCCTGCCCAAGTCCTTAGATTTTAAAACCCAGCAGCTGTCCTGCTGCACCAAATGCCCCTTGAGTGGTAGAAATATCCCCTTTAAAACCATGTTTTTACTTTTGGTTGCCTCAAAAACCAGCTACACTTTCAGTTAAAGTTCCATGTTAGTGCTTTCTGAATTAATGAAGTTTAGCTTTATTTATCACTGAAATCTCACTGCCGAAAAAAACAGCATCCCCAAATTTGTAGTTATAAAGACTGTGTTAACACCCACGCTCATTTCCCATGATAAATGCTTTGCAAACATTCCACATGACTGCTCTTGCCACACTGATTTGGACAATTCTTAGCACGAGAAGTGCCACTCCAGGCTTGCTACAGATTAATAATTTCCTCCTGGATCCTTGGTATAATTCAGTGAATGATAAAAATTTTAGTGACTGATAATTTATTATCAAAGTGGAAAACTCTAAATTGTTTTGACTCTGAGACAAACTTAATAATTAAGGGTCATTCAATTATAAAAACTTAGTTTGTCACATTTTATTAACTGCGTATGGCTTCCGAAACCACTGTGTGCCTAAAAATAATGCCATCATGACAGTTTGAGGCTTGGAGTAAGAATTGATTTTTATAGCATCTTTGACAGTTTAAGTTCTTCAGCATATTCACTAAAGTTAATGGTGACTGTCAATAAATTATATTGAGTTAGAATTTCTAATATGTTTGAATATCATACACATCTATGGGACCCACAGCTGGGACTTAGGATCTCTTCATAGTTTGCCACATGCACCTTTTTATTTAATTTACCAAGTTCTCCGCACTGCTCGGGAGGTGTCCTGCGGAACCCTCTGGCTTGTCATATGCCGCCAAAGCATCACATCTCCTCCACGTCAGCCCCATAGTTTCTTCTGCGGCTTCTTTCCCAACTTTTGGTGCAATGGCTTCATGCAGAAGGCCAGAAATCTGCTGGGTGGGATCTCAGAACTAAGAATGTTCCATAGGTACCTACGCAGACAGAGTGAGCACGATAGTCTGCATTTCACCACATTAGATGTGCAAACACGTGGAGGCATTCTTTTATTTATTCATTCACTAAAGATATCAAGAATCTTTCTAATGGCAGGAACTGGACGCTGAGAAAGCGAGTAAAATACTGCCTCTCTCTCCCCTTTGGAATGCCAGTATCACAAAAGAAGCACAGTGGGTTCAGGAACAAGGCACTGTTCTCAGAGTCTGGGAGCCATTGAGCTGAGGTTGGTGAAGTTGGTCAGCGTGCCCTGTCATGATCATAGAAATGGCCAGACCTTAAAGCAACAGGATTAGATGTGTACTTACCTTACATTTATGTAGGATTTGCCTCCAAAACAGACCTTTAGCTCTCATTCTGCCATGCCTTCTATAAGCTGATCTTTGTCTTAAGACTTCCTTGATCTTTGTACTTCCTACTAAAGTCCCCTTTGATCTTCATTTCCTTCCAGTGTGGACCAATTCCAAATATCTTAGGTTCCCTTGCTCCCTTATCTTTTTGTTTACACACCTAGAAAAAGCCCAGTCCCAAATGGTGATATAGCACCTCTTGTATACTCCTGGATAGAGCTGGAACGCATTCTACTAAGTGAGGTATCCCAAGAATGGAAAGACAAGCACCACATGTACTCACCATCAAATTGGTATTAACTGATCAACACATAAGTGCACATATAAGAATAACATCTATTGGATGTCAGGCAGGGGGGAGGGGGGAGGGAGGAGGAGGGGACGGGTATATGCATACACAAAGAGTGCAATGCGCACCATCTGAAGGATGGACACACTTGAAACTTGGACTTGGGGGAGGGGCAAGGGCAACATACGTAACCTAAACATCTGTACCCCCATAATATGCTGAAATAAAATTTTAAAAAAATTATGAAAAAAAAAAAAAGCCCAATCCCAGATCAGTCCTCCTGCAGTCTCTACTTCTAAGGACTTTTTTTCTCCCGCCCCACACTCATGCTAACTTGGCTACTCATGATCTCCACCCTCAAGTGGGCCCTCAGCTGCCCAGCGATCCCTCTGCTTCCCTAGTAAGCTCTTGCTCTCTACTACTCTAAATTTACTTACTTCATCCCTTCCCTTGACATTTACAGTGGATCACCTTGCTTCTGAATTCATCAATAAAATGGAAACCAGCAGAAGAAAATTATTTCAGTTTCCTGGCCTCCTTCAATCTTGTCCTGATGGAGGAGAGATTGCATCCTCTCTAAAGTGAACTCAGTTTTTACTCTGAACCCTTCCTATTCCTTGACTCATCCTCCCAGGAGCCTTTGCCTCATCTTCTTCCCCTCAGTTTAGCATTAATTCAGCAGTTGTTTATTTATCATGCGTTGTGTGTTAGACCTTGGGATACAAGAGGCAATGAGACACAATACGAGCCCTGAAGGACTTAGAGTCAAACCTGTTCAGAGAATGGTCTATGTTTGCTACTTTTGTATTCTCACTTGCATTCATTATTCGTCTGGTTTCCACCATCTAGTTTCACCACTCCACTGAAAGTTTCCTTGCCAAGATCACCAGCAATCCCACCCCTTAAATCTAGTGGTGCTTCAATATCACTTTCTCTTTAGTGATCTTTCTGCTATATTCAATCATGTGCACCACACTTTGCTTTTTTACCGCGGTGTCTTCACTCAGATCCATGATTCCAGTCTCCTAATTTTCTTCTTACCTTGATGTCTTCTCTTTGGCTAACTTATTTCTCACTGCACTGTACTTAAAAGTGGTATTCCCCAAGGATCTAGATTTGGCCTTCTTTTCATTAGACAACCTCACCTTAAGCAGTCTGGTCCATTCTTGTAGCTTCAGTTACCAGATGTGTACTCATAATCTCTACCTCATCATTCTATTCCTGATTGTTTCTCTTGAGCTCAAGACCTACTGACCTTCTGGTATCTTCCTGTGGACGGTCCATAGAGTCCTCTTGCTTTTGTCTCTAACTGAGCTTACCACCTTCGCATCCCTTTTCTCAACCAGCTCTACCTCCCATGTTCCCACCACCATGCAACCATTTGCCCAAAACAGAAGCATGGACCTCTCTTCTTCATCATCCACATCAAGTTATTAGTCAAATTCTGTCAGTTCTTCCTACTTATTCTAGAGTTTTTTTCCCGTGTCCCTTTCCTCTCCATCACTTTCTTAGTTCCAGCCACCATCATCTCCCATCTCCTAATGGATTGCTCTTCCCTCCTTTTTACCACCCCCCCAACCCCTGCCAATCCTTCTATTATCCCCACTGCAAGCTATGTGGCCTTTCTTTGTATAAAATCTGGCCATGCCACTCCCAAGTCCTCAAGGGCTTTTGAGGGTTAAATCATATGCCTTGGAATGGCATGTAAGTCCCTTCAAGATATAGGAGTTCTGTTATTTAATAGTTTCTCCTGCCTCCTCCTTCCCCATTCCTCCCTCATGCCTTGGGCTGCAGTCATGTGGAGCTGCCATCTACCAGCCACCACTCCCTCTGCCTCAAGGCCTTTGCCAGTGCTCTTTGCTAGATCCAGATGCCCCTCTGCACCATTAACTTGCCTGTTTTTCAAGGCTTGTAACAGACTCTGCCTTCTCTGGGTAGATTCTTCCAAGTGGTGAAATCTGGGTTGAGACTTCTTTTGTGTGCTTCCATGTATCTCTCATAACATTCTGAGAACAATGTTTAATTATGTTCACTTTTTTCATCTGCCCCCTAGGCTCAGCTTTCTGAGGGCCTGTCTTCTCCCAGATTCTACCGTGGAGGCACCTGCTAGGAAGGTGCTCAATGAATATTTGAGAAAGGGTAAATAAGTTATTTAATAGAGTCTTACATCGAGGTCCACTTTATTTGCATTTTATGATAAAACTGAGGTCCCCAAAGACCATTAGTGGTTTGCAACCAGTTCCTCAATGGCCGGTCTGGTTACGAAGTTAGGTTTAAAACTGAGATCTTATGCTTTTCTCCAGAAGCAGAAAAATTGAAATTATCTGCTGTGGAACCCGTTTTCTTATTTGCGTATTTGATGTTGGGAATAGAGTGCATTTTGAAGTGCACAGTGAAGACAAATTTCATGTTTATTAAAATTACTACATCCACATGGAAAAAATACAGATTTCATTATCATGATATTAAGTTCAATAAAAACAAACCGTGGTGTGTTGTTTCAAAGAGTCATCCACACTTTTTATGAAAATTAGATTCAATCTTTTTTTTTTCTCTCCCTCTCTCTCTTAAGAAAAAGAATTTCGAAATGTGACCCATCATCATATTTTCATTTGATTTAGAAGAAAACATTTTTCTCCTCTAATAATTCTAGATCCTACAGGATACCACACAGGTGGTTGGATTTAGATTTAGTGACTATCAAAATCTCTGATTAAGTGGTTTTTTTTCCTGTGTTTGTATTAGTGGTAATAACATTGGACAATGTTTTAAAATACTTATAAAGACATTTACACAAAAATGCTTGTAAATTTAGTGGATTAGAAAAATCATTTGTACTCACTCTCCTAAAGAAGGAGGCAGCAGAAATACTGCAGGATTGTGGACACATGTTGGGCTAACCTCAGGAGAAATCTTGGGAAATTTCCACTCTCGTTCATTTGTTATTCTACTGTTCTTTCTTCTTTTTGGGGAAAAGTGGTCTGAGAAATGCATCCTCGGCAGGCATGAAAAAGGACAAAGAAATACCATTCATTCTCTTCCCTTTTCCTTCCCTTCTTTTCTTCTATTTTCCTTGGAGATTGCAGAACTATGAATTGTAAAAAAGAGTATTCTATAGTAAAAGCCAGTGTGAGTGCAGAGAATTTGTAAGATTTGCATTTCCTGCTAAACCATGCGGGTCAGGTCACATTTATTATTGGCTTGTATAACAGTCTGAGAACATATCACCTGATAGACTAGACAGAATGCTACTCACTTGTACCTCACATATAGGTTTCGCATATGGGATTTACACTATTTAAAAGTGAGACAAGATAGACAACTAGACTACTGAGAGAACCGCATACTGATCAGAAACACACAGTTACACTGAGAGCAAAGAGGGAGTGTAAGGTGTGACCCCTTGCATGACTGAGAGAATGCTCCCTGACCACGACTTTAAAATGGTGAAAAAAGCATGGCAGCTGATTGGAATGAGGGAGTCGGTCTTGCACATACCTGCACTTTAAATAAAAGTTGGTAGTAGGGATGGAGGCTGTCTGGGTTTCCTGTGCAATAGGTGGAAGCGAAAAAGGAAAACGTTTTCATCAGACAGCTTTGACGGTAACTGGAGGTTGGCATTTCTCTGGAGTGAGTTGGAAAGACATAGGAGATTGTGAATAGTAGAATTTTCTCCAGTAGCTGTCTGTGTCTGGATAATTTCTCTTTCCCAGTTAAGTTGTCAGAGAACTTTATTGGAGAGGAGGTGCCGAAACGAAAGCTTTACTGGTTCAGATTCCAGCTTTCATTAAACAAGCTTGCAAAGCAATCCATGGTGTGGGCACTCGCATAACTAGCGTTCACTTAGAACTGGGAGCCGTGTCCTGCGAGCTTGACTCTGGGTGGGGACATACACTAAGGAGAGAGAGGAAATGTGGATTTTATTGTTTTGACAAGGTTTTGAATTGTTTCTTGAAAAAGATGAAATGGCCCTTGGATCTCCACTAGCGTCTTTGGTAGATTGCTGCCACTGGGAATTACATGTCAAGGCCTGCCTCCTCCCAACTAGGAGTCCCTCACTGAGCCGCAGCCTGCTGCCCCTGAGAATTAAAACAGATCTTCCTCCCCACTGGCCTGCTGTGTTTGCGTCCCCTGGCTGGTGGACATCATCGGCTTCCTGCTCAGCGGCTGTCATCCATCTCCCGGGAGCTGAGGGGCATTTACTTCAGTTGCCCAAAATCTGGACAGGAGATGCCGCTGGTGCTGCTGTGAACAGCAGCCAGTGCTTTTGCAGCAAAGGCTGACTGAGTCCAAAGCAACCTAAAGTTCTTTCCTCCAGAAGCTGGTCAGAAGCCGGGCACTTGACAACTCTCGCTCAGATTTTTAGTTTCTCTGTCATTTTTCCTTTCTGTCTTGACAATAGCCACTGTTGTGTGGCCATGGTTCTGGGAGGTTTTTCCTTCGTTCAGCCCTGTGTGCCTCACTCTTTGAGAAGGCAGAGGGGGAGACCTGCAGGAGGGAAGGCAGGAAAAAATCTCTTCGTTTCTGGAAAACATGATCTTTGACCCTAAATTACCACAATGTCTTTGGAGTTCAGTTAACTCCTTGCCCTACTGTGCCTTTTAAGGTCTTAGAGTGGTCTAGAGCCATTTGGTGGTTACATGGCAAAGCTGCCCGGGGCTGTCAGCTTCTTTAGTGTGGAGACGCAGGTAGAGAAGATCCTTAGCAGAGATCCTGAACCAGGTGCCCGTGAGCCAGATTCGGCCTGCAGAGGTATTTTTGTTTGCCCTACCTGCTCTTTTAAAATTGCCAATATTTAAGAATTTCCTATAAAAATCTGGATTTTTGGCTCCTCTTTAAGAATTGGAAGCTTTGGCATTACTGGGCCTGAATTTCTAAATGGCAGAATAGTGGCTGCTCCTTGAGTCGGGTATGTGGTCTCTCACCCATGTCATCCACTTACATAACTGGCTGATCCCTGTAGGTGTTTAGGCACAAAAACTAGACCCCAGAGCCATGCCATATGAAAAATCTCTACATCCGATGGAAGATTCTGCAGGATACCAACTTCATTGGCATTTCCAGGAATCTGAACAATGGACATTGTCATAACTGATGAGTTTATGAAAATTAGACTCGTCTTCGAGGTGTTTGATGCTTTAGTGTTACTTAGCTCTCTATACTGGGGAAAGTCTTAGCTTATGATCTGTGGTGACTACCGAACATGAGCAAGAGTAGAATGAATATAAATTATGCAGGGAGAGAAATCATATTTTAAAATACCATAATAATCACAAATGTAAAAATTAAGCCAAAATATATATATATTTTTTAACTGTATCCCCTGACTTCTTAGACTATGGCTACCAGTGTTCAGTGATTTGAAAAAAGTGGTGTTGTCTTCTGTTGACAATATGAATATAATCCCCGAGTTGTTCTATTCCTAACTTTCCATTTAAAATCTGAAAGTCACAAAGACTGCCATTTTGATGTTTAGAGGAAGTGAGGGTGATTCCTGTGCAGGACAGAGTATAAAACAAGTAGATATAATTTGAAGAGTTGCCATTTACAATTTAGGCTTACGAGCTTTCTGGCATAATTGGCCAATAGAGCTATTTTAGAGTTATTAAGACATAGATGTTTATCTCTTGTGAACACATAAAAAAATAAGAGATATAAATGGGTTGAAATATGCCTAAAACTTCACAGGCAGAGTGCAACTCTCCCAGGATTACTTTTTCCCCAGAGTCACCAAGGTCTGTGCCTTACACGTGGTATTATTGTCTCCGCCATCATGAGCTTGAGGGTTCAGCATTGCTAAAAAGTGTGCTCTGCTTATGGTTCCAGAATTTTCTTCTAAGCCACTGACATCATACTGCTTATTTTAATGCTGCCTCTGTCTTGATCTTAGCAGGTATTAACAAACATGACTGACGTTGCTTCCTCAAATGGTCCCTAAGTGCTTTTTGACTAAAACGTTGAGGGACAGTAGTTGTCTAATGGAAAAACCAGGAAGAATAACCAAGTTCACTCATCACAGATAAATAAATGGCATCTGCTCCCTGGTCTAAAGTGATGGGAAGATGCCAGCTATGGTAAGGTGCCAGTGAATTCAGAGATATTAAAATGCAGGGGGAAAAAATTTTCCTTAGAATTGATGAAATACAACCTATATATGGTATGTTTAAAAGTAACTTGCAAAATTAAAACAATGATATTATGCAAGGTTGGTGAGGATGTAGAATCAGACATGCACACTCCAAGTGCTATAAATAAATAACCTTAGTTGTGTTAGTATCCTTTTCTCTAATAATCTAATATTTTGAGCTCTATTCCAAGAAAATAACCCAAGATGCAGTTAAATATTTATGAACCAAATATTTATCACAGCATTATTTATGAAAATGAAAAATTGGAAACAAGTTAAACGTTCAACATATGGGAGTAGAAAAAAAGAAAGTTTTCAAGTATTTAATAATATGAACAAATGCTCCCTAGGTCATACAAAACTGAACATATAGTAGTATGATCTCAATTTTGTTTAACCACATACTAGGAGAGAGAGAGAAATATAACAGGATGGGGAAAGAAACTGGTACCAACGTGGTTTCTTGCCAATAACTCTCCTCGAATAGCATGAAAAGACCTTTTTTTTTTTTTTTTCTGATGCCTAAAACCCTTCTCTGGTTTCTATGATAGCAGCAACAGATTAAAATTTGCCACTGGGTCCTTTTGACTTTCTTCTATGGACTGACTTTCTCATCCATCCAATAACTTTTAATTTCTACCCCAAATGTGTTGTAATGGGAGCCACACTTGAGCCATGGTTTTCTGTCTTGTGCTGGGGATTTAGGGATGGCTGGCCTCATCTGGCGGACTTGGGAGACAGTCTGTGTGGAGGAGAGGTTCCGCGATTCACACCAGGGCTGAGGAGTCTCCAGGAGAATAACTCAAGTTATGTCAGCACCCAGGGACCAGATCTGCGTGGGCATGCCTGGTGACCTGTGGGGCAGGGATGGAGAGGCAGAGAGTGGGTGGGCTGTTCAGGGCGCTCAGAGAGCTTCCAGGAGAAAAGCCATCCTATCAAATGAGTTCTAGGCAGGAAGGGCATGGGGTGGGAATCCTGAGTATAGAAACAGGTGACTCTTTTTCAAATCTGTAACCAGCCCAGGTCCCAGAGAATTGTCTGGGCCTTAGAGACCACATTCTGTAACACACTGGCGCCTTGGGAGCCCCACTAACCAGGAATCACGCCACTCCCCGTCATCTGCACCAGCAAAGAAGTATTAATACTATGGCTAGGGGGATGACTAAGCAGCTAGGAGAGATTAAGACAACCAGCTCACTTGAGGTGGCGGGACCAGGAAGCCTCCACCAGGGCTGGAGGTCCTGTGTGAGAAGGTGAAGGAGAAGGTCAAGCGATTGGGAAATTGATGCTTATTGAAGGGTTTGTGTCCAAAGGCTCGGGAAGCCTGCAGAAGTCTGGGGCCTCCTTGCTGTTCATTCATTCCACTAATTTTTATTGAATCCCGACTCTGCCGCGTGCTGTTGGTCCCTGTCCTGGTTACAGGTGGTCTGGTGCCGGGGCTGGAGCACTTGCCCGGACTCAGTTGGCACCAGCATTCCATCCGTCGTGCTCTCTGTTTTCAGGAGCCTCCTGCCCCCAGTGTGGAGATTATTTTCTGGTAAGTAGAAAGAACAACTTCCTTTCGGTATGAAATTTTAATTATTCCCAGTGGTTTTCAAGAACTTTATGATATGAGGAAGGTTGTCATGATGTTCAGAATCATCTCCACAATCAGCTCCAAACCACTGCTCCCTTGAGAGAAGGAGGGTACTTGCTATGGCTCCCACCTCCCCCTCCTCTTCCCCTGTGTGATGGCTCCCTGGTGCTCTGTACTGAGACTGTTCTGTAGTGTAGCTGACTAGAACAATTCTTCTACAAAATTCCCAGAACACTAGTGTTCTCTGTAGGGCCATTGTATCCCTCAGGATGTTTGTAAATCATCCCCTATGCTGGTTTAGAAATTAAGGAAGTAGAAAATCCCGTATTGTGTATGCTGTTTAATTGCTGAGTGATTTTTACAAAGAACTGTTTGCCTCTTGCTACAACTCCTGAAAGGATTTTGTAAATTAAACGAAATAGAGAAACTTTAAAATACCTAAGAAAGTTGTAGAACACAGTTAAAGACTTCAATTTCTCTGCTTCGTTATTGTATTCATATTTTCTGATATGACTTGGATTAAATCGTTAGAGTTACTAGTTACATTTCATTTTCTCCATTAACTTTACAGTTCTGCAAAACGGGTAATTAAGGCTTTTATCTGTCATTGCCACACTTCAGGACACTTGTGTGGATTCCAGAGATGGGCTGCTTTCCTGTAATGGTTAGGGAAGAGTGACTGGCAATCTTTTAATTCTTAGGTTCTCACCGAACCGCCAAAGCCTTCCTTGGTTAGACAAGACAGGGGTTTTAAGACCTTGGCTAGCTTGCGGTTTGGAAGATGTGAAGTAAAGGTTATGTTCAACCTGCACCTTCAGCTGTGATTGAAATTATGCCATTTTAGATCATGCATACTAGGCTAGCTGGTGGCAGCTTTTCTTTTTCTAATTAATAATTTATTGTGGAAAGAAAATACTAATAAAGTTTGTGTTATGTTGAAATACTCTCGTTGTGAAAGTTGGTAATATGTCACCTGATTTTAAAAACTAGAAAGCCTGAAATATTATCTTCATCTTCTTTGGGCTTTTTAGCACATGTGCTCAATGGGAATTTGTGCTTTTGCAGTCATGTTGCTAGTGGGTGCTGGCGGACATGCTTGTCTCTGGCATCACATAGCTTCCTAACAAATGTCTTTATTTTATATATGCTTAAAAAGTGTAATAATATATGTGTATGGTAAAGGAAAAAGTGAAAAAAGTCTTTAAAAACATACTACTGCTGTAACAAACCCAAACTTAGTGTCATCAAAGGACAGTTGTTTTATGAGGTTCATCTATTCTGTGATTCAGATATTCATAAAGGGCACAGAAGGGGTGATTTTTTTTCTGCTCCTTGATATATGGGTCCTCAGCTCAAAAGACCGGAAGGCTGGGAAGCAGGAGCCATCTGAAAGCCTGTCACTCCCGTGTCTGGTCCCAGGACTGGACGGACTCGAAGATAGAGAATGCTGAGCAGAGCACCTACACACGGCCTCTCCAAGTGGCTTGGCTTCCTTACAGCATGGTGGCCTTTTACGCAGTGACTGCGTGCTCCAGGCATGCATGAGTCTTTTAGCCAACAAGGAGAAAGCTGCCTTGCCTTTTCTGACTTATCCTTGAAAGTCATGCAATGCCACTTCTGCTGCTCAGATTTAAGAGGAAGGGGCCTACTCCCCGTCTCTCTTTTTTCCCCCCTGTTTCTAGTAGAGATGGGGTCTCGCTCTTGTTCAGGCTGGTCTCAAACTCCTGACCTCAGGCAATCCTACCTTGGCCTCCCAGAGTGCTAGGATTATAGGCTTGAGCCACCACACCCGGCCTCACCCCATCTCTTGATGGGAAAAGTGTCAAGGTCATATCATGAGATGGGAGATATTGTTGCAGCTGTATTTGTAAAATATAATATGTAATCTTCCCACCCATGGGAATTTGCTTCACTTGAAGATGATTCCATATAGATCTCTCAGACTATTAACAACTGCATAACAATGTACATATCATTTACTCAACCAGTCACCTACTATTGAATATTTAGTTTGTTTCTAGTCTTTTGGTATCACAGTCTTTTGATATTTTTTATTGTATCTCTTTAGGCACACATACCAGTATATTTATAGGATATAGTCTTATAAGTGGGATTGCTGGGTAAAAAAAAATATGAATTTTAAATTTGGGTAGATACTAAGCCTGGTTCTTTGAATCAAGATGATTTTGGCTGAGTGTAATCAAAAACTCAAAATAACAATGGTTTAAACATATAAGAAATTATTTTTCTCCATGATGGAATTTGGAAGTAAAGATCCCAGGGCAGTATGGTAATTCCATGATATCATTAGGAGCCCAATCTTCTTCCAACTTCCCACTCTGAATCTCTAAGGTATGTCCTTTGTCTTCCTAGTCCTCAACGGTTGCTCCCCATCACATCCAAGTTGCAGGTAGCAGGGTGGAGTACAGGAGGAAGAGAGGCCACCCACTCCCCTTCCTTTAAGAGCACTTCCTGGAAATCATGCATAACACTTCTTATATATCATTATCCCAAACTTATAAACGCATAGTTGTGGGTTTGGGGGAACATATCCTTTTATCTAAGTGGTGATGTGCCCAGATAAAATCATAGTTCTTATTACCAAGGAAGAAGACAATAATGGATGCAGTAGGCAACCAGCAATTTCTGCATCATTCCTTTGTATATTTCATCTCTAATTCTCACTCACAAAGAGATCGTTTTTATTATGCCCATTTTTCAGATGAGGAAACTAAAGCTCAGAAACAATAAGGAACTTGCCCCAATTCCCAAAGATAGAAAGTTGGGAATAAGAATTCAGAACTAAGTCCTTTTTCCACTATACCAAACTAGAATAGGACTTTGAGTGACAAACTTAGCATTTACTCAGCCTGTTCTAAGGTATTTTTGCTTTTTTCTGAGATTCCAATAAGTTTATTTGGTCCTGTTTTATTTTTGTGGTGTTTGCATTGTATATACAAAGATTAACTTTCTCTACGATAATTATTCTTTAACTGGAAAATTCTCTTCTTGCTGCTACAAAACCGCAATAGCCTAGGAACAGCTGCTTTTGCACCTTGATTTCAATGGCTTAATAATCTCCTCTGCTGTTTCTTCTTTCAGATCTTCCAGCCTCCTGCTCCTCACATGGTAAATTCTTTCATAAAGAACAGCTGAGTCATGAAAGGGAATGCAGATGGCTACCAGTTTGTTTGCAGGCCTGGAGTCCAACCCAGGTTTCTCCCCATGGCCTGGGCAGCCATCCCTAACAGTGGAGTCTGCTCCACTGATGGGCCCGAGCCCTCAAACCCTGCTGGTGGTAGGAGCCTGTGGGATGGGCCCAGCCAGGAGCCCAGGATGGACATACAGTGAGCACTGGGCTGGCTCCCATCCCAAACTCCCAGCAGGCTAATGTTTGCTTCCTATAGCAGTGGAATGGGAAAATCATAGTCTTCAAAATAGTGTGGAGAGGGCCGGGCGCGGTGGCTCACACCTATAATCCTAGCTCTTTGGGAGGCCGAGGTGGGCGGATTGTTTGAGCTCAGGAGTTCGAAACCAGCCTGAGCAAGAGCGAGACCCCATCTCTACTAAAA
>NW_012138969.1:2209839-2213510 GCF_000956105.1 Propithecus coquereli
TTATTGATAAGCCACTTAGATTTATAAATTTCTTTCTACGTAAATTTGGAAATTTCATGTGCTTAAAAAATGACTATTGATATATATTCATACTATTATTTTTCTCCATTTTGTTTCTTTTTAATAAGTCTATTCTTTTTATAGTTTACTTCTTAGTCTTTACAACAATACAAATGAGGGACCTAAGGCATAGAGATAGATGTTAAGTAATTTAGCCAGGCTTAAATAACTGGATTCCAGAAGTCACTTGGCTACACAGCCTTCTGGACAGAATAGAATCTATCTATAGATAGTAGAAAGTCAGATACACTTGACTTCATTTTCTATTTTTTAAAAAATATGACTAAATATAAGATCCTTGATTTTATACCTGGCATTTTGTTATTACTGCCCTGACACCTTGGCAAGGAAATCTCGTCATTCATTGGTTTTGAAAATTCACCTTTAGTTTGCAGGTTAATTAGGTTTGAATCCTGGGACCAGAACTTACTAGCTTTGTGACTATTTTCTCATACATAAGATGGGGAGAATACCTACATCCTAGGACGTTGTAAGAATTAAAGGAGAAAATAGATGTGATTTATTTTACTGAGTCCTCACCTTGAGTGCTACATCGTACCAAACCAAAGGGCTTCTGTCATGTCTTCACACAAATAACAGTCCGGAGGAAAGTTTTGGTTCCTCTTGGATCCTCTGCTGAAAAGACTTGAGTCAGTGACTTTGAATCTGGCCCTGCTAATGCCAGATTCCCTCTCTAAACATCAGCGTGTGGGAATGAAAATAAGAATTTTACCAGTGACATGTTGTGAGATAATTTACAGGGGCAATTGAAAAATTAGCTGGGAAATTCTGGGGACGTGAACTTTGAATGTTGGACCTTGTCACCTTCCTTCTCACGGTGCCGCCAGAAGAACATGGTGGCAACTAAAGACTAAAGCCAGCCTCAGATGTGGCTTGACCAGGGATGGGAGGGAAGAGCAGTAAGAGCTAACTTCGGCCTACTTGGTCCTGGGGGAGCCACTGGGCCCTCTTTTGGGTCTGAAATGGAGCTTGCAGCCTTCTCCCTGCATTGGCTGGAGCTGAACTCTGTTTATAATGACGAGTGCCAAATCCTCTTGCTGGATTTCTAATTTGGCTTACAAGACACACCCTAATGAAAGCCAGGAAGAAAAATAACTCACCTGTTGCCATATTTACCACGGACCACAACTGCACTTGCACTCTGCCCTGGCCAGATGTTTCCTAGGTGCTGCCTTCAGAGCCACTGATCACATTCCCCATTTCCTCCTGAACAAGTTGCTGGACTCCCCTGGCACCTTCAGCCGCCCAATACCAAACAGCATTCTGACTCCTGCCTCTTTCCAGCTCTTGCATGGAAATCAGACTTTCCAGATCTGGATTATAAAATAGAAAGGAAATGCCCCCAAAGATATTTCACCATCCTTGTCTGATTGTATATTTCATTATTACTGGTGAAGAATACACATTTTAAATATTTAGTAATTTAAAGAATAGGTGAGGACAGCATTTTTGCATTTAGTTATCCACGAAGCCACACTTTACTCAGTGCTGATGCCGGGCGCTGTCTTCATGGAGCTTATGGACCAGAAGGGGAGAAATACCATAGAAACAAATGGAGAATTATAACTCCGACAAGTGCTAGGAAGAAGAGGTACATGGCACCAAAAAGCATATAACCCTTGATCCATTTGGGGAGGTTGGGAAAGGCTTCAGTACCTTGAAAATCTAGAGCCCGGGATCCTTGTCCCACCTTCCAAAGTCACCAGATGAAATCTGGAGCAGGCTTTTAAAAAGCCAATGTGTCAGTCATCCTTTCCCTAAATCCCATTTCTCCGTTTGCGCAAGGACAAAGATTCTCCAACCTGTCTATTAGAGAGGAGATAATGAGTCAACTGAAAGTTTTGAGAAACGTTAAAGAGAGCATTGGTCATCGTTAAGTGCCGTTCACTCTTTAAGACGTTATTCAAAATTCCGATGCTCGGTTGACTATGTTTGCTCCTAAGGCTTGAAGGTGGCCTGTGACCCATGAGGGCTCTAAAATAACTTAAATGCTCCATAAGCCACAGCAATTTTACTGATATGATAACATAAACCCTGCTGATATATCCAGCACTGTGAAGACAAAATTAGTTTACCCTCTACCATCCTTAAAAGTATTTGCTTCTTTTTTAAACTTTACTCCAAAGTACAGTTTCAACATAAGACTCTTAGAATCGTGCCTGATGGCACAGTCATGAGTCCGGCTCTCTGACTCATGTCGGCCTCTAACTCTTACTCCCTGTGAGACTTTGGGCATGGTGTGTCACCCCTCTGGAGCTGATTTGCCTTGTCTGTGTGGCAGGGACAGTAAGAACTGCACCTTAGGGTTGTTGTGAGGATTCAGGGAGATATCACGAGGGCTCCGGTACGGTGCCTGGCCAGGCGTGAGCGCTTAGCCAAGGTTTGCTCTCGCTGCCGCTGCCCTCGCTGCAGAAGTGTAGTGAGTAATAGAGGTGGTAGTGACACGTCCACACACTAGTGTATTTGTGCATGCCCCCTCCCCAGCTGCATGTGGCAAAGCCACATGGACCCTGGAAATGTTATGAGCACAAGTGTTCCTTCCCTCTGACAGTAGTTTTCCATAATAGAAATGGAAAAAAAAAAAAAATACCATCGGAATAGCCTCCTGTTTGCCCTGACGCTACGACTAGGTAAAATAACTCAAAACTCCTCAAAAATATTGCTTCAATTTGCCTGTGGGTGTGAGTACAGGTTGTGAACATGCATCTAACACCTGCCAAACAGTTGTCTCCTGCTTACCCCCACCATGTAAAGAAACCACAAATGAAGTGATATAGGAAGGTCAGACTTAAAAACCTTTCAAAGCAGGTAAATTCAAGGCAAACATTTCCTCTCCCTCCCGAGCTGGCGAGGCATGTTGTTACTGGAACCAAGACAACAGGTATTGGCTAACAGTGATGCAGTAGACTGAAATTTTTTGTTACTCAGAGCCAAGTTCCCATTCTGGGTTGCTCTGTGGGAAACCAGCCTTGAATTCAGTTTATACATTGGACATTTTTTCTCTTCTTTTATGTTTCTAGCCCAGCTTTTTCAATGGGGACACAAATACTACAGCAGGGAAAGGTTTGATGGCTTTTTAAAAAATCAAAAGGCTTTATACAGGGCTAATGTTATTCTGTTATAGATTTGCTGCTTCCTTTAACAAAGCAATGGACCCTTAATGAATATGGCCACCATATTTGCGTTTGTGTTAATAATTTACGCTAGCATTTATTTGTTCACTCAGTCATTTGACAAGCACATGCTAAGTGTTTACTCTGCACCAAGCCCGGTTTTTGAATGAGAAATTTCGATATATAGTCTGGGAGGTAGAAATGAATTTATGAAGAAAATGTTTTGGAATGTTAGAGATCACATCTTTCCCAGAAAACACAGCCTATGTGGCGGCTGACCCTGTGTATGCAAATGGAATAATGGAATAAAATGGGCCAGCACTTCATATGCATTTGGAGCATTTCCTTTCAGGAATTCAAAGAATAAATGCATGCTAAAAGCAATACCTATCACAATCTGGAAAAATAGATTATTTTAGAGAACTATTCACCAGTTTATTATTATTATTATATTTTTTTTTTTTTTTGAGACAGAGT
>NW_012138969.1:2213560-2215516 GCF_000956105.1 Propithecus coquereli
CTTCCTGACTCAGGCACTATACTACTGAAATTCTTTCAAGGATAAATAAAGCTCAAGAATGTAAAAAAGGCTAAGTAGTTAATATTTTGATTGCCTGAGGGGCAGTGCCCTCTGGGTGCATATTTGCCCTACTTTTAATAGGTCATGCCTTCAGCCCTGTAGTATTTGCTTTCTTAGGGTCTCAGACACCTGCTGCATGTCCAAACCTTCACTTTCTCTCAGCGGGGATTTCTCACTAGCCAGAGAGCTGCAGCTTTCCCCAACTAACACCCTTGCCGTGTGTTTAGAGAAGGCTAGTGCGCTGAGGTTTTAAGGCAGATAAACAGCATGGCAGCTGACAGGTCCTCCCTCACCTGTAGGCAGGCAGATCTTTTTCCACAACGTGGAGAATTCACAGAGCCAGCAGGAATGTCAAAACATTTATTTTTGTCTAAGGAGAGATAACTTGGAAGAAATATTCTTCCTTTTCCAGAGCTCCAGAGTCCAGAAAATGTTTGGAGCTAGGTCTCCTCGTTGCATTTCCATAGAATTTTCTCTCCATTTTATCTCATCAGTCCTGATTTTTGGATCTCTTTATGGAGCACTGAAATCCAATCACTGTCTACACCTTTAAATCACCTTATGTTTAGATGGGCACCCTGGAACTTTATCTTTCTGCATGCCCTTCCTCATATAGCTTTTCTTCTGTTAGCCTGAAGGGATCACAGGCACAGGACACAGAGCCAGTGATTTCCCCGAAGGTGTATCAAAGGTACAAGGAAGGTGGGGAGCCTGTTCCCCTCCACCCCAGCATGGGGGTCCCACCGAGGTCCAGAGCAGAGGTGTTAATTTCCTAACATCTATGGTCTGCCTCTCATGGGCCTGGCAGTGCATGAGGCATTGGAGGTCAGGGCTAAATTAGGACAGGGCTAAAAAAGAATAATAAAAGATTTAAAATAAAAGAAACATAGGATATGTTTAATGAGATAACACAGATAAAAGAGTTCAAAAGAACAACATTCAGTAAGTTTGAAAAGTTAAAAAGATATACCTATTATAGTTGGGACTGAAGATTAAGGACAAGAAATAAGGAGTAAAAACAATCATAATATAAGGGTTATTCATACTTTTTAAAGAAAAATGTAAGATTTAAAAAAAGGGTACAGAAAGACGGTAAATTAGAATACCCCCTAAAAGTACATTGAAGAGAGTATAAATGAAGACAATAAACTTACATGTATTAAGGTAATTGGGATATTTTAAGTAAATCAGGATATTAAATGAAAAAATTGTGAAGAAACCCCAGAAGGTTTGCTTAGAAAAACAAATAGACCAAAAAGACAAAATATACACAGGCTGGAAGCAAACATGCAAGGTAGTAATACAAGAAGCCCTTGAGCTCCTGCCGACCTGACGTGGCTCTGGCTTCTCGAGGCCGTGCCTTCCCAAGCAAAAGCCCCGCTTGAAGAAAACTCTACCAAGATGCCTAAAGATTTCCCCTGTCCCGCCCCCTGCACTCTCCAGCTAACTCAAGTGGATACTTCTTTTACTGAGTTTAACACATTTGTTGCATTCTACTTTGCTAAAGTTTTGTTTAAGATTTTTGTTCATCTGTGTTCAGACATGATTGTATATATTTAGAATTGTTCATTATAGGTTTGGGGTTCAAAAATCACTTTTGCCAATAGGTTAGATTTTTAAAAATTCTTTGGTTATTTGGAAAATTTTTTCACTCAATCAGGGCAAAATGCCTTTGATTGGATTATAGGAATTATTTGTTTTATTGATAAGCCACTTAGATTTATAAATTTCTTTCTACGTAAATTTGGAAATTTCATGTGCTTAAAAAACGACTATTGATATATATTCATACTATTATTTTTCTCCATTTTGTTTCTTTTTAATAAGTCTATTCTTTATATAGGTTACTTCTTAGTCTTTACAACAATACAAATGAGGGACCTAAGGCATAGAGAT
>NW_012138969.1:2219436-2234469 GCF_000956105.1 Propithecus coquereli
CATCCATGCCAACATTTATTGTTTTGGGACTTTTTGATAAAGGCCAGTCTCACTGGAGATAAGTGATATCTCATTGTGGTTTTAATTTGCATTTCTCTGATGATTAGAGATGTTGAGCATTTTTTCATATGTTTTTTGACCATTATTCTGTCTTATTTTTTTAAGCAGGGCAGGATGCTAGGGATCCAGGGGTGTGGGGTACACCTCTTCACTGCTTCCTGCACTGGTTCCATCCCTGACAGCTGAGCCCTTCCTGACCTCCTGCAGCCACCTCACCCCCTATGAGTCCTAGCCCAACAAGTGTATGTGTCGTTCCACAAACACATTAGGTTATTTCATATCTCTCTGCCTCCACACATGTTGTTCCTCTTTCTGGAACATTCTTCTTTCTACCTTCCCTCAATATCTAGTCATTCTTCAAATCCCAATTCAAGCCTCTCATCCTTTGGAAGCCTCTCCTGCCTCCCCCAAACCCCCTCCTTTCCAGCCACTCCCTCCTCTCTGGCACTTTGTTGTATATCCACCATCGCCAACACCGTATGGAATTACAGTTTATTTCTACATCTGTTACACGGGGAGAAACTGGCCGCACCTTGATGTCAGTGACAAGCTGTTGTTTTCCCACAGGTGGCATGATCCTTAGCACAGAAGAGATGCGTAGCCACTGTTTGTTGGGCTGAGAGAACTGTGCAGGGGTTTTTGTAGTTCTTATTATGTTAGGAGTTTTATGAGAATGGAACTAGTCAACAAATATGTGCTAGGCACTCTTTTAAGTGCTACAAACACTTAAGGAGAACACTGTTCTGGAGCAGTGAACAGAAGAGACAAATATCCCAGCTGTCATGGAGCTTACAGTCTACATTTTAAGCTGGACGCTCATAGGCTTAGCTAAAAATTCTATTAAATATTACTAGGGAAGAAGAGGAGAACCGATATTGAGATAATTAGCAGTCTTTGCCATACTATTGTTTCATTTTCTCTGTGCTTAAATGGACATGTATATCTTTTATTCTTAAGAAATGGTAAACTGGTAATTCTGGTTTGTTTGTCTTAATTGCATGTGCTGAGCTTTGTTGCATGTGCCTTAAGAGCTGATTTAACAAGTGTCTCATTTTTTATTTGAGAGAGAAAGAGAAAGAGAGTTGGGAATAACCAGGGAAAGCCCAGATTTCAAGGAAAATGTTCTTGAAAGTTCCTTCATGTGTTATTGGCTTCACACAATAACATAATAAACTAGGTAGATACAGCAGATATTATTGCCCCATTTTACAGATGGAAAAACAAGGCACAAAGAGTTCAAGTAAATGCACTAAGATGATAGAGTTAGTTGGTAGAAGAGCTATTATCTCCGGACTTCATACTTTTTATTTGATTAAGGAGTGGTTAGTTAAATAGTAGTGTCAAGGAACTCAGGATCAATAGGTAACTAAACTGTTTACTGTCATTTTTAACTGCAGCTGTTTGCAGAAAGGAATGAATCAAAGAAAATCTTTCTGCACAGAACACGGACACTTGCTTCAGCTTTCTCCTGATCCTCAATCCGAGGGACTGCTTTGCCTTTACATCATCACTGCAGTTCTGCCAATTCTTCTCCTCCCGCAGAGCAGCTCCTGGTGGTGAGGTCCTCCTGTCAATGATTGCTTCATTTAGCAAGCCCAGTCCTTGGACTGTGACTTTCTCTGTGGTCACACTGGCTCCAGTTCTCCATGACCTCATGTTTCAGAGGTTCCGTGTTTTGCCATAGCATTGCCTTGCCA
Organism: Propithecus coquereli; assembly: GCF_000956105.1. Lineage (NCBI taxonomy): Eukaryota > Metazoa > Chordata > Mammalia > Primates > Indriidae > Propithecus > Propithecus coquereli. The sequence goes on from NW_012138969.1 coordinate 2,221,194, forward strand.
GGCCTGAGGTCTGACTGTTTATATCAGTGGCATTTACCCAGCACCACCATTAGGCAGTGCCGGGCTTCCCCTCAAGGTTTAATCATCTGTTTCCTGTTCTAGCTTCTCCCCCAGCTCCTCTGCTGAGACCTGACGCTTCTCCCGTGCTTGCAACTACCCATGTGTCACTGGGCCCTTGCATCTGTTTATCTCATGTACAATCCAGATAATCAGGAAGTAGAGTAAAGGATCCCTCTCTGCTGCATAGAAACAGAAAACTGAAAATTCCAGAAATTAAGAAAAATGTATATCAGAGATAAAACATAAGTGAAAAGAAAACAAGCTTTGGGAAAGAGTCTCTAAGCTTCAGATTCCTCATCTGTTAAATGAGGACAGTAATACCTACTTGAGAATTCCTTTAATGGTTAAAGTTATATACAAAAAATGCCCAGCCTAGTGCCTAGAACATAGTAAGTTCTCCATAAATGGTAAACAATAAAATAAAATTAATATATTTTCTTTTTCCATAATATTTAAAATTTGGGCAGCTGTACTCAAGGGAAATGAAAATATATGTCCATGCAAAAACTTGTACACGAGTGTTCACGGCACGTTGTTCATAATAACTAAAAAGTGAAAACACTCAAATGTCTATTAACTGATAAATAGATAAACAACATGTGGTATATCCATACGATGGAATATTATTTAGCCATAAAAAGTAATGAAGTACTGATACATGCTACAGCATGGAGGAACCTTGGAAACAGTATGTACAGTGAAAGAAGTCAGACACAAAGGCCACAATTCCATTTGTAGGAAAGTTCCAGAACAGGCAAATCGGTAGGGATGGAAAATAGAATAGTGGTGACCAGGAGCTGGAGAGTTGAGAATTGACTGCTAATAAGGATAGAATTTATTTTCGAGGTGATAAAAATGATCTGGAATTAAATAATGGTGATTGTTGCACAACTCCATGAATATACTTAAAAATCCACTGAATTTTATACTTTAAAAGGGTGAATGTTAGGTATGTGAATTATATCTCAATAAAGCTATTGTTTTAAAAATTTGTGCAGCAATAATTATGTCTTAGTTGCTATGAAATGAGAGAAAGCATATATGGCTTTGTGGGAAGTGTACACTGATACTCCATGGGGCCTGCATCATTTTTTTCTTTTTTCCCATTCTATTGATATTAGATTGGTTGGGAATTATTTAAACCTTGATCGACCTGTGCATGTCTTTCCTTTTTCATGGAAGATGCTCTCTGTGTTTGTGAAAGCAGCAAAGTGATATTATTGCTGTCCTCCCAGGCATATTTGAAATATTTAATTACTGAACTATGTGCCTTAAGCATGTGTAGATGGATGGGCCTTGGCTATTAAGAGCTGAAATAATGTGGTCTTTGTGTTGGGTCATGGTTTCCAGAGAGCCCCTGCCAGGCTGGAATAGTTTCATGGCATTTCAGCCTAAAAGTTCTTGTAGGTTATAAACTTTTATCTCTAAAACAGGAATACCTGGCTTCTCTTGACACAATTGGACAGTCTAGCATTCCTGAGCACACATTCCAGCCTGGCAGCAATCAGGTGGGGCCGCATGTGCCTGTTCTCGACAGTCTTCCTCTCACACCACTAGCTCATGCATGGCGCGTTCCACGCCTGTGTTCAGTGCTCGGCTTCTGTAGGCATTGGGGTTGGATGGGGAAAAGCCCCTCTGAAATTGTTCATTCATTCATTCATTCATTCATTCATCAAACCCATGATAAATGCTTATTTTATATGGTAAACTCTGTTAGGTATTGGGACAGTCCCTGTCCTCAGGGAAGAGAGTCTGGTAATGGAGAAAGAAATAGAGCCGGTTAATTGTAATACGTGAGCGAGTGCAGTGCTGAAAGTACGGCAGGGTATTGATACATTGCTGGCATGGAGCATCTGATCTAGCCTGAGGTGTTTGGAGGGTGGAGAGATTCAGGGCTCCTGGAGAAAGTGTTTCTGGGTCCTTCCGTGTCTTCTCTTTAGAACCAGTGCTTCAGTTCTTGATCAGAGAAGAACATTTAACGGGTAACACCGTATCTTTGGAGCACATCCACAATATGAAGAATTTAACAGAATTGGAAAACTCAGTGAATGCTGTAATCCCAGCTACTCAGGAGGCTGAGGCGGGAGGATTGCTTGAGGCCAGTAGTTCAAGAACAGCCTGGGAAACATAGTGAGACCCCATGCCTAGATAAAATTTTTCAAAATTAGCCAGGCATGCTGGCATGCATCTGTAGTCCCAGCTACTCAGGAGGCTGAGGCAGGAGGATTGCTTGAGGCCAGGATTTCTGGGCTGCAGTGAGTTATGATCATTCCACTGCACTCCAGCCTGGGCAACAGGGGCTGTCTCTTACTAAAAAAAAAAAAAAAAAGAAAGAAAGAAAGAAATCAAAAATCCAGTAAGGATGAGAAAAGGGGAAATGAAGAGTGGGTGAAAAAGATTGGGAAGAAGAATAAGCAAGGGACAAAGGAGAAGAAAAACAGAAAAAAAGAGGTACTTAGATAAATAAGAAACATATTATCTTGTCTCAGACACTGCTGCTGATATTGTCATAGACTTCTAAGTATTTTGACTCCAAGGAAAATTATGCTGAAGTAAACCTAAGCAAAGCTTATAGGAAACGGATGAATCTCCCCATTTTTAAAATTTTGTTTCCTTCTGGGACACTTCCATCCTTTCATTCTGGAATGGTCATATTGGTCATGTTGATTAATCCTAAAGAAGGTAGAGAACTTCCAATTTGACAGGTGTTTCCTGGGCATTCATTTTCCACCCTGGACAAGGGTGGTGGGGGCCTGAGGTAGGGGGTCAGAAGGCCTGAAGGCAGAGTCCAAGCTCCAGCACCCATTGTTTGCATGACTTGAGCAAGTCATAACCTCTCATCCTCAGCCTTCTTTTCCATAACCAGGGAAATAAAAATAATGCCTAACTTAGTTAATCACAGGGCTCAAAATGGAATAGAGTGTGACATAAAGGTTGAGAGGCTCTTAGAAGAAAAATATAGCTCAGAATCAAAAGTATCCAAAAATGGCTCAATTATAATATGTTTAATTAAGTTTATCTTGATTTTTATTAAGGTGGTAATTGGGCTTTTAAATTTTCTATTAACTGGTCAATCAGCAAATTTTACCATTAGGAAAAATCCCTGCCCTTTAGGAATGAAATTGGTTAGCTGGTTGCTTGCATCTCAGAATCAAATATTTCTTTTGACATCACACTTCACACTTACCCAGGCTTTGTGTGTACCGTGTCTGTGATTGCTTTGAGGATGAAGGAGGGCGTACTGAGGAGGGATGTTGAGGGAATATAAACATTTACCTTTTTTGGTGAGGAGGGTTTCATGAGAAGTAAGTTTTTCTGATTTCTTAGTTCATTGGGAAGTGTTGCAATTAACTGACTTGGTAAGACCTAGGAAAAGGCTTTTGTTGGGAGAAGTCCCCAGCACCCCAATCCATGTCCATGTCCTTCACCGTGTCCCTTTCTAGTTTCCAGCCAGCAGAAGAGTTCTAGATCTTTAGGTAGAGCCTTACCCAGTAACCAGGAAACAATACTCAACTGGCCTATTTTGCAGAGTAGCTGAGCGTCTCCGTCCCGGTGGCAGATCGGCTGCCACTGAGGGTCTCCCTGAGATCAGACTCAGCGATTGTGGGACTCGACGGCATGACTTTTCTTGAAAATGAATTTCACTAATTGCTTTCAAAAGTGGAATTTTATTTTTAGTTGGAGCTCTTTATTGGCTACACCAATGAGTCTTCCTCGCTGGATGAAAACAAGAGGCATTTGACAGGGTAGTTCAGTGTTTGAAATCTTGAGTTGGAAAATTCACTTTTGCCAACTCACTAGTCATGGTGAGGATGGTCCAGGCGGTGGTGACTAACTTTGTTGTTCCTTCCATCGCCATCTCCTTGAGCCTCTTGGGGAAGGTATTTTGCTAGTTCTCAGGCAGCATAGATCAATCGCCGCCCAGCGCTGCCAACCTCCAGCCCCGCCAGTTGCAGCCCTGTTCTGCAGCGAGACAGGTCTAGACTTTCCGGGTGTGTCGGGGAAGCTGAGAACATTCCTGGAGGCTCAGATGGGCAGATGGAAGTGATCAGGAATACTATGTCCTCAATATCTGATTTCCACCTGCTGAAAGATCCTGCCTGTGTCTTTAATACGGTTTCAGTGGTCCCATGCCTACCAATGTGAGCTTAGCCCTAACAACCTCAGTGGGACTTGTGGTAAAAATAAATGAATCAGTGCTAATTATTTCATGTTGGCTATGAATCTAGGAGGCAAGACTTGGGAATGAAAACTGAACTTTTGGAACAAGAAGAAATGTCAGTGTTTTTAGACATTGCCAGATAAATCTCCGAATTTTTGCCCACAGCCAAGCAGTAAAGCTGTCTTACCCTGTAGACGTGTTTGTTTATTGGCCTGGTCTTTGTGCCCCATTCCCTGCAGGAGCAACAAGGCTGGGCTGTCGAAGCTCCAGGAGATCCCTACACATGCTGTGATCACATTTCCAACATGTGTTTACCTTTGTCCCAGTTTGATTTTGAATCTGAGACTCATGCACCTCTGCTAATTGCACAGCAAGAGAAGAGGAAGAAGGGGAAACAGGAACTAGGAGCAGAAGCAGAGAGAAAGCAGAGGGGTGACATTATGGCGAGACATGGCCCGTACCTCCCTCTGAGGCCCGCGGACATGGCGCGTGTTTCCACCGCTATTCCATTTCAGGTACCAACTCCAAAAAAAGCCAGCAAGGACTCGTGCACAGAGAGGGTGCCGACCATGTGCACTGAAGCCGCATCAGGGCCACAGCTCCCCTAAAAGTGTGAGAGAGAGGCCTTGGTGGCTGGCGGCGACCAGGGATCCTTAGAGGTAAAGGGAGGTCATTGTCCCAACACGACCTTCAAAGAACATTAAATACAGCTCAAGAGCTGAGCTCTCCTGGCTGACTTATCCTGAGCCAGAGACACCCAGGGAGGAGAGAGTGAGTGGAGGTGCTGTGTTTTTACAAACTGTGCTTTTCCAGTTTGATTAGTGACGGTAAATCACTTGCAAATCACCTCTCCAGATGTCCAGCTGTCTGCTCACGTCGTTTGTTTTCTTCAAGGAACCCGTTAGTGATGTCTGTCCCCTTCCCGGGCGCCTTTCCTGGTGTGCCTGGGAGAAGCCTGGCAGACCCGCAGCAGCACTCTTCCCACGGGGGCTGCAGGGAGCTTTCGGGTTGAGACGGGGGCCGGGGTGCCTCAGCTGCACATTCTGGGTTCTCAGCTTCCTAGCTCGACGGAAAAATCCACCTCAGCCGCAGAGGTTTTTGTGTCCAGTTGCTTGTGAAGTCTTGTGGCAGGACAAGCACCGCACTGTTGTCTCTTGTACCTACAAGGCTGTAAAAATAGAACCATTAACGCCAGCCTTGCATTTCCTCCAGGGAGCTTGCATCTGGGCCTTTGGTGTCTGTCTCTCCAGGTCTCTCGGAATAGCCCAGAGCCTGTAATGCTTTCATTGTTATGTGTCCAAACGGAAACATTTTTGTCAGAAGGATTAAAAGGCAGCAGTCAGAAGTGTCTGCCTGGATTTCTGTTTTTGCCTTTTGACTGGGGAGTGGAGGAGCGGGGGTAGCTTAGTCTTAAGGTGGGGATGCGAGGCTTCCACAGTGGGCTTCCTGTTCCGGGACCCAGTGTAGGAGAGCTTGGCCCTGCACATCAAAGGCCGGCGTGGGTGCAGCGCTCTCCAACCACAGCTGGAGGATTCGTTCATTTCCTCTGAAGCCTGAGAACAAAGAGAATCTTAACAATTCGGGGAAGTAACTGTATAGGCAATTTTTTAACTCAATGAAGTGAGCATTTTAAATCTGTGCTTCTATTTTTAATTCGACACATGTGTCTCTGCATACTCCAAGCAGCTAATCTCTAAGGATGTTTGCCAGTAGTGGATACTTGCACAGATCTTGAAGTCGCTTAATCTGCACACCAGGAAAATACTTTTCATACAGTAAGACCAACTTTGTCAAAAGGCATCCATGCAAAGAGGGCAAAGAGAATGTAAGTCCTGTGTAATGAAGACCACCAAGGAAAGAAGTAGATGATATATAAATTCTCCTACACTTCTTTTTTAGAGGTGGGATCAAGTGATCCTCCTGCCTCAGCCTCCTGAGTAGCTGGGGCAACAGGTACATGTAGCTGTGCCTGGTAATTCTCTTACACTATTTATAAATAATTTAGGAATAATATAGACTTCTTATAACTTTTGGCTAACATTGTAGTCAAGATTTTTGTTTTACTTTAATTCGCTCTTACCGTATTTTGAGTGAAGAGTAATGTGCCTTAGAGCTAATTCCCAGTTTCAGGAATTGCTCTCTGCATGCTTCATGTCACGAGGCCAGTGCTTTGACTCACCTAGCGCTTCTCATGGCTGCCTGTTACACTGGACGTTGGTAGCTGGTGGCCGTGGGTCACAGTGGACGCGACTTTCGCTGACATGATGCACTTGTCAGTACAACCACAAGCGTGATGGAACCCGTGGCCCTCTTCCACGCTGCTTTCTGGATCACTTACCCACCTCCTCGAGCTGCCCAGGGCTTCTGCTACACCATCCTTGGCCTCAGGTGCTCACCTGGTATCCCTCAACACTATCAGCTTCACCCATCACCTCTCTGGCTCTCCGGGTCATGGCATGTCCAGGTAGGCCTATGGGTCTCCCTCCCTCCCAGACCTTGCCGTGAAGGGAGGAGATGGTTTTCATCCAGTTTCAAGAAGGAGACTTGAAAGCACATCAGGTTGGCCATTGGTGTCACCTCTCATCTTTGAATGATGTTTTTAATAAAGCTAGCTTTAATTCAAATACCTATTTTACAAAATAAGATTTTCAAATGTTAGTCACACACCTCTATCCCCCATTTTTCTGTACCTGTGACTTAAGTGACACAGTTTCAAGTTACTTGGTGTTTTTATCCCCTATCTTAAATGGAGTTCCACTATGTTTGCTTAATTAATTTTTTTCTCTTGAATATTCCTGAACATTCTCTCTCTTAAAGATTTTAACTTTTACTTTTAGAGCAGCAGTGACCTCCAAAACCTCAAGTAAGAAGAACAAAAGCCATTATGGATTAGGTTTAACAAAATCCTATTTGCTGACATTGCTGTATATGGAAGAAGTAATCACTCTTCACATCTCTTCACTTGCTCTTACCAAGGCCATTCTCCCAGTGGGACGGCTGCTGTTGGTAATTGCAGTAGCTTTCTCTCCCCAAAAGAATAGTTGAATCGCCAGTAGGAATCTAAGCATTTCTACTCCCTTTTAAGGGTCCCAGACTCCTCTGTCTTCCCATGACTTTTTCCTGTCTTCCTTCCTTCCTTCCTTTTAGTTTCTTTCATTTAATGATAAACTTGTGCAAGTAAGTTGCAAACATCATGACACTTCACCCCTCCCTAAATATTTCAAAATATATCTCCTAAGAGCAAGACATTCTCCTGTATAACCACAATATCATCACTTTCAAGAAGTTTAACGTTTGTACAACACTTTCTAACACAGAGATGAGACTCACATTTCCCCAATAGTTTTAATAATGGCCTTTAAACCAGGATCAAATGGAAGATCACACATTATATTTAGTCATCATGACTCTTTGGTCTTATTTAATCTAGGTTGGTTCCCTCAACATTTTTTGTCTTTCGTGTTATTGACATTTTTGAATAGTCCATCATTTGTTTTATGATTTGTCCAATAATTTAGATTTATCTGATTCTTTCCTCCTGATTCAAGTTAAACATTGTTGGCAAGAGTATTACATAGTTAATATTGTGTCTTCTCAGTGTATCACATCAGAAAATACTTGATGTCTGTTTGTCTCATAACTGATGAGTGGTGATGTTAAGTTCGATTGCTCGGTTAAGATGGTATCCACCAGATTTCTCTATTGCCAAGCTGTCTTTATCCCTTTGCAATTAATAAGTAGTCTGTGGGTGATATCATAAGACTATGAATATCCTGTTTACCAAGAACCTTTTTCTCAATGGTTTAACATCCATTGATAAATTTGCCTGAATCGATTATTGTATTGGTGATTGTAAAATAGTGATTTTTGTAATCTTATCATTCATTATACATTTATTAGCTTTCATGCTTCTGTAAAGACATATCTGTTTGAATTTTATTCTATGTGGTTTTAAAAAATCAGGAATAGATGTTGAATTTCGTTAAAGGCCTTTTATACATTTACAGAGATAATCGTGATTTTTCTTCAGGTCTATTAATATTGTAAATTATATTAATGAATTTTCTTATATTGAACAACCTTAGGCCATGCTATATTTTCTTAATAGGTTGTTAGATTTTGTTTGTTAATATTTTATTTAGGATTTTTGCAGCATATTCATTAAAAAATATTGGTCTGTAGTTTTTGTGTATGTGTATGCACCTGTATCTTCATCAGATGCAGAATCAATATTATACTTGCATTAATAGGAGAACTTGGAATTTTCTTTTTTGTCTACATTCTAGAGAAAAAGCTACGTATCACTGGAAATACCTAGTATAAGATTTGGTAGAATTTCCCTATGAAACTATTGGGCCTAGCGTTTTCTTTTTTCTGTTTATTTCTTTCACAGAAATTATTCATTTAAGCTTTATATCTGTACTGGAGTCAATTTTGCTAACATGCATTTTTCTAGAAAATCTTTCATTACATCTAGTTTTCAAATTTATCATTGAATTGTACAAAGTAGTTGCTTGTGAGTTTTTAAAAATTTTCTTTAAAATCAATCATATTACTGACCACCCTTGCCATTTCTTATTTTTTATATTTGAGTTGTCTTGAGTAATTAACTAGTGCTTGTCTTTTGTTGATTTTTTTCTCAAAGAAGCAGCATTTTAGTTTGTTTAGAGTTCTACTATTTTTCTGTTTTATACCTCATGACTTTCTACCTTTATTATTGATTTCTTTATATTTGTTTGCTTTGTTGCACTTTTTCTAGCTTTCTGAGTAGGAATTTAACTCATTTACTTTTTTTTTAATGATAGTTAATTTTATTTGTTCAAGGGCTCAGATTGCAAGCATTGAATCAAGCATGGGCTTTGATTCTTTGAGCCCAAATTCACTTACTTAGGAAGATAAAAGCAAACTATGATCTGTGTACATGGACAAAAACTAAAGGCTCAGGGTTAACCACATTGCAGTTTTTGAATTTCTACAGCCTAGAGCTCAGTAGTCACAGGTCTTTCAGGTCCTTCTGGATGTCCCACAGGGTATCTGCACTTTTCTTGAGCTGAGCAACCTCACCATCCTTTAGCTTCTGGTTGATAACACTGGTTAATCCCCGAGCATTGAGGATACATGGGAGGCTCAGGAAGACTTCATTCTCAATGCCATACATCCCCTTCACCATCGTTGATACTGGATGAATTCTGGATAGATTTTTCAGCATGGATTCAATAAGATCAGCTACACGTAATCCAATGGCCCAATTGGTATATCCTTTTAGCTTGATAACTTCATAGGCACTCTCAACCACCATCTTATGCACTTCTTTCCAATTTTCACTATCATTATCTGTTCCCATTTCTGGATTCAACTCCTGGAGAAAAACACCTGCCACATTCACTCCACTCCACACAGCCACACTTGAGTCGCCATGTTCTCCCAAAATCCATCCATGGCAGCTGCTGGGATGAATGCCAAGTTTTTCAGCCATGAGATAGCGAAATCTAGCAGAATCCAGATTACACCCACTTCCAATCACACGGTGCTTGGGCAATCCGCTTAGTTTCCAGGTAACATACGTAAGAATGTCCACTGGGTTGGAAACCACAATTATGATGCAATCAGGACTGTACTTGACGATCTGAGGAATAATGAACTTGAAGACGTTAACATTTCTCTGCACCAGATTGAGACGACTCTCCCCCTCTTGCTGACGGACGCCTGCAGTTACCACCACAATCTTGGAATTGGCGGTCACAGAATAATCTTTATCTGCCACAATTTTACACGTCTGAAGAAATAAGCTCCCATGCTGCAGATCCATCATTTCCCCTTTAAGCTTATCTTCCAAAACATCCACAAGAGCAAGTTCATCAGCCAGAGACTTTCCTAGAATACTGATAGCACACGCCATACCAACTTGTCCAACACCCACTGCAGTGATCTTATTGTTTGGGACCGCTGCTTCTTCTTCTGCAACTGGTGCAATGAGTTTTGCCTTAAGAGTTGCCATTGTGCACAGGAGAGAGAAGGCTCTGGAGCCCGCTGTAATAGTTGTGTGAAGACCTAACTCATTTACTTTTATTGATCTAAGTATATAAAACTGAATTTTTCTCCAATCATTGCTTTAATTGTGTTACAAAATTACAATATGTTGTGTTTTCATTATTAATTTTTAAAAGTCCTGAAATTGGTTTGTATTTCTTCTTTCTTTCAATAGTTGTATTTAAATAAAACAACTTTATAAGAGAATTTTTAATGGAATTTGTTGGGTTTTATTTTATTATTAATTTTTAGTTTTATTGCATTGTGATCAGAGAATGTTGTTTATCTCAATTTTATTGAAGCTTTTTTTGTAATGTAATTATTAGTCAATGTTAGGAAATGTTCCATGTGCGCTTGAAAAGAATGTATAGTCTCTATTATTGTGTTGTATAGATCTTCCATATGTTTACTTTCCCTCCCACTTATGCTGTCCTCAACCGAAAGTGATATGTTAACATCTTTTATTATTCTTGTTTTTGTTGTCTTTGCAATTTCTATACTTTCTACTATATTAGGGATCAGCAAACTACAGCTTGCAGACCAGCTGCCTGTTTTTATAAATAAAGTTTTATTGGGACACAGCAATGTTCATTCATTTACATATTGTTTATGGCTGCTTCATCACTACAACGGCAGAGTTAAGTAGTTGCGAAAGAGTATATGGCCTGCAAACCTAAAATATTTACTATCTAGCCCTAAAAGAAAAAGTTTGCCAACCCTTGTACTATATGAAAGTGCATAGATATTCACACTTAGTATATCTTTGATGTGAATCACATCCTTAGTATTATTTAATATAAAGTCATCTTCTTTGTCATGCTTAATATTTTTTGGCCTGAACTCTACTTTGTTTGGTGTAAGGATTACAACTCCTGCTTCTTTTCCTTTTTTTTTTTTAATTTGGTATACCTCTTCATTTTTAGGTGTTCCGAATAACACTGTTTTACATGTGTATCTCATATACAGCATAGAGTTAGATTTTGCTGTCTAATACAATTTGAAAATATTTTTGTTTTAATAATTGAATTAGGTGGCTCTGTTTGTTAAACTTTCAAGGTAGAACAGAAACAAGTTTTTTATACATGATTTGAAGGCTTTCGAATATACTGTATTTTGTTTAAGTGATGGTAAAGTTAATCCAAAATAGATAGGTGAAGATACCTTAGATTTCAAGTTTTATATTGGGAATTATTATTATGATTTCACAATGATTAAAGCGCAGCACTGACTAGATATTTTATTGTGATCTGGAAATTGACTTGAAATGAAAATGAAAATGAATTACTGCTTAAATTGAGGGTAATTGTTAGTGAAGTTAAAAGGTAGAGTTTACATCTTGGATAACTAAAAATTAAAACAAATAGAAAATTCCCAAGAAGATTGATTAACTGACTCTTGGTTAATTCATTTTATGCTAATACAGTTTTCGTGTTTTCATGTATTTATTTATTAATACAACCATTTATGGATTCTACAATTGGCTGAGCCCTGTTTAAGGGTCTAATGACACAAAGATGAGTTTAAGCAGTATCTCTTACTTCAGAAACTCATCATCTAGTTTGGACCATGAGGGAATTATTTTCACATATACATTTTTTTCCCAGAACTGGCCATTCTCTTTTCAGTTAGTCTAGGATTTTTTGGATTTCCCTCTCTTTGTTTGGATGACATAACTAAACTGTATTGTTCTTGCTCTCATGCAGGGTAGCCACTGATCACAATGTGGATAATACAACAGAAATACTCAGGGAGTGGTTGAAAAATGTACAGAGACTCTACCACTATGTGGAGTGGAGGCCCATGGATAAGCCAGAGTGAGTAACAAGAATCCATTTTGCAAACTCATTATTTACCCTTCTTCCGTAACCAGTTCTCCAGCCATGTGGGCTTTTAATCCTGGAGACACATGTGACTTTTCATTGTCTTTTATCTCTGTACCTCAGTTCCAAACACCTGCTATTTCTTCCTTTAATAAATCTTCATTGTTCCCTCTTTCTCTTTACTTCTACAGCTGCCAGCCAAGGTTTTCATAAATTCATAAATAAATTGCCACAATAGTATATATTTTTAAATATTGATCTTATTTATTCATATTTTAAGTATAAAGCTTTTATACTTGAGGGAGCATAGTGAAAAGTTTGTTTACTTTCTACATATACCTTGCTTTTTCACTTATATCTTGGTAATCAGTCCATAGCAATAGTTAAGGAGCTTCATTCTTTTTAACTGCATAGTATCCAATGTATGGATGTACCATAATTATTTAATCTGTCCCCCACTGATGGACATTTAGGTTATTTCCAATCTTAACTGTAGCAATTTATTAGTTGCTTCTATCTCCAGGTCATCCTACATACCATACTGTCAAATCAGTCTACCTGAAATACAAATGAGGTGGTTTCATTTCTTTATTAAAAGGACTCCAATTGCTCTTCCGTACCTACAGAACAAAGTTCAAATACCTGAGACTGATATTTAAAAGATTCCATAAACTTAGCATTCATATGTCCTGCTTTTTCCCAAAAGAAAATGTGCTTTATGCATTTATTTCCAAACCCCAAGCTAATGTTCATGCAGGCCCTGAAAGGTCCTTTCCTTCTTTGTAAACAACTCTTATCCTAAATTGTACCTACTACAGAAAGCTATTCTTAATCATTCCAGTTATAAAGATCTACTTTTCTCTCAACAGTTGTGTTCTTTATTTTCCATGGCACAATGGTACACTTAACCGATATTGTTAATTAACTATGCAATTTATGTATTTTTTTCTAAACACATTATAGGTTCTTTGGCAGGGGTTAGAGTATACAAATACTTTTATTTCACCCCAGTGCTGCACTCTTGGCAGACACTATATTAATACTTGTTGGATGAGTAAATGAGTAAGAATAAGAATAAATATATCTAAAACTTACTATTGTAAATGTTCCCACGGCTATTACAATTCCACCTTAAGGAATTGTAGATAATGAACGAATGAGTTGCCTAAATTTCTGCACAGGGTAAGTCATTTATTGAAAGCCA